>NW_026861691.1:0-132900 GCF_026571515.1 Ruditapes philippinarum | reverse complement strand
AAAAATAACTAGTATAAGAATGCGCTTAGTAAACTCATTCTTAGAACATGTCATGATATAATATGTACTTATTGACATATTAAGAATGTGACTGGGCCATCAAATATGAAAATATCGTAATTTGAATGCATACAAACAATAAAAGTTTAACTGCATACATTTACAAAATAATTGTGTAGAAATAAAAATGAATCTTTAATTTACATACCCTGCCACGTTGTTCGATCTCTTTATCAATATTATCATTGAGAAACTCTGGGTTTTGAAAAGCAACAAGCTGTTGCGAAACGCTTAATTTATTCAAGCTTTATAAATATACAATTCCTATTTTTGTTTTTATTTCTTTTTAATTAGTACTTTGTCAATATAATGACGAAAAACACTGTTTATTCTACTTTTCATTTATGTGCGTAATGATGAAAAAGATTAACTAGATACTGGAAACATAACCCTTCTCTATTATTTGTTTGATTACAGACTTATGTCAAAATTATTTTTAATATACACACCGGAAAAAAACACGAACAAAATCATTTAATATTCTGTCAAGACAATTACAAAGTAACAGGAAATGAAAATAACATTTATGTCCAATTCATACAAATTATATCATTTCAGTATTTTGACAGTCAGATACATTTGTAATGATAATATAATTACATTGAAACTTAATTAATTACGGTTATCGCAAAAGTTTAAGGAATCAAGAAACAAAGAAACAAGGAATAAAGAAACAAGAATTGTATGTATGTTTTTCCAAAGATAAACATATTACTAAAAACTTTTTTTAACATTTGTTATTAAGGCACGTGTTTTAATTTAGGATTGATATAAGAACCCTTGGAAGACAATTCTTTTTGATGAATTATGTTTAATGACTAATGTTTGCTTACTTATCATGGTGCTAGCTACCGTTATAAATTTAACGCTGAATAACCGAACGTTAATTTACTTTATACCTGGTATATTTCTCAAGTTACTTCTACGATTGCACAACAAATGTCTCATATATCTGTAAATACGGTGTCACGTTATAACAGGCTGCAGTATACAACTTAACATCTAAATTATGAATTTCGACATCCGTTCTATAATAAAATAACGACATTAATCATATTTACATGTTTCACACGCTTTATTTTATGCTTTTCAGTGGATTACTGATTTATCCGTGAAAATTATATTTGGTAATTTCACAGTGAAAATTATCAAAATATAATTTCACTTTTTTCAATGACGAAACTACTTTTTTAAGATTTTCCCCATGTGGTACCTCAATTTTATTTTTGCTGACAATTCTGACAATGTCAGGCTGTTTAAAGAAAAAGGAAAGCTGAAATTGATAAATACCGTAAACGTCAAAAGTAATAAAAAGAAGAAAACTTACTTCTATTCATTCAAATTCCAATCACCAAATTTCGTCTCTAAATTTTTTGTTTCATTTTTACAGTCTGAAAAATACATTCCTTCCACATGCAAACTGCTCTTGATGACATTTGGGCATATTAAAGTATCCTACGAGTAAATAACTGCCGTATGCTTTATGAAAAATTGAAAAGCAATGACAGCTACAGCTCGTAGAACAAGTAAACCAACCCAAGCGTTCCGAGCAAGTTCCAAAGTCTTCCATTTTCATAGCTGCTTTTTTTCATGTTTTCACATCTGTCAACACTTAAATTTTGTCTGTTTCAATCCTCAAATATGTTTTCTTTCTTTTAAAAAGGTGTATGACTAACAATTCCAAATGATATCCCTCTGAATCAAACACAAATTATTTTTCCTCCCGTGAAATACACAACTTTAAAAAATGGCTGCCGCTTACATTTAACAAAGCCAGGTCTAATATAAATTCGCAGTAGGTAAACAGAAATATGGATGGATGGTTGGAATTTTCTCCTACACGAATTGTTTGTTTTTATTATTAAAACAAGCGATCATTCATATTTTTTAAACAAAATAAATAATATCACTGTCATTTTAATGTTGATTGTCGGACTTATTTTTCAGCTCAAGACTTCTTGTTTTTAATGAGAAATTCGCACGAAATGGGGCTCTCAATTGGGAAACAGATTTTAATATTTATGTTAATATTATGGAAATTTCGTTTAAACTTGTTTTTTTAGCATAAAATAAAAAGAAAATTTGTTTGTTTTGTTGTGTAAGATGTAATTTTATTTCATCTCGTGAACTTTAAAAACAGTATTCTCACTTGTGGCTACGCCACTCGTGAGAATACTGTTTTTTTAAAGCCCACTCGATGAAATAAAAATTTCATCTTACACACAAACAAACAAATATCCTCTATATAATGTGCTAAATGCCATTCCAACATTGAAATGTATGTGTTTTAATATGTATATTTTTGCTAACACCCGTATGTTTTCAAACAACATGCTTATCATCCGGTCAATTTTTATGTTTTCAAAATTAATTTGATCAAATTGATCGGTAAGTTGTGAATACCTTCGGGCACAGCAACATAAAGCAACACAATAAAACTCCGTTGAAAGTATTGATATAATGTTTTGTGGCTTGTAGACTTATTAAAAGTATTTATGTAACTTACATTGTATCTAATCAGCATAAAACAGCCTTAACATAACCCATACAAATTTTAAAACGAAAAGGCAATCAAAAACTGTTTATCGATATTGTTTCACATCACGGTTTGACAATATCTTTCAGTAACCAATATTTCTGTTTGTTTATTCCAGAATGTTTCTAAGTATGTTTTAAATAAATTTAATATAATATCTGGCAGCCACACTAATAAATGATCCCTTCCAGTTTCAGAATTATTCAATCTTAATAATTCGACATATATCAAACTCTCGGGACAAAGAGTGCAGTTTACGTATTTAATTACAGGTCACAGTGTCATTAGTTCAATATTATTTTGAATTGCTCTTAAACTGCAAACTCGCTCAATGCAGATTTTTAGTCAAACTCGGCCTTTCATATTTTGAATTAAAAGAGAATATTTATCTTTTTTTGTGGCAAAAAACGTTTTATTTACAATGCAATAAGCTTTGTTTTAATGCAGGACTCCATTCCAATAATAAAACAGTATTGTGCAAAAGCTTGGTTTTGAAGAAAATGCTCCAATCTACTATTATTGAATATTAAACATTATCTGCAAATTATTCATGTGTCATGATCGTGATTGAGAGGTGTATATAAGTTACGCATTTACACTACAAGTATAGAAAACGATGGTGAAATAGAGAAAAACAGAATCCCTAAAGTAAGCCCAACACGGCTCGGTTTGATTGAGCCTTTTCATGGACGGTACTGGAAAGTGCAAGTTACCATCCATGCCCCCTAACACCGGCTTAAGCAGAATTTAACATTTTACATAAACTGGTACACTTTTGAATCAAAGACAAGTTTGGGTCAAAAACAGCCAATGCCTTATTTACACCAGGTCAGAAGAAAAAAATTTGTACATTAAAAAAAGATTGTGAAACAGTTAGATTAAAATATTTGACAATAGCGTCTATGACTGGTATCGTTGTAAAACGCCGTGATATTTACAAAAGTCCTAATGCACCGTATCAACCATATACTGCATGTTATTCATTACATGTACACCAAACAATATCACAAAACAACGGTCCTATATGATAAGTTGGCATTCTAGTAGTTAAATACTTTCACGAGCGGTTGATACTCTTAAAAATGATAAGAATCAATGAATGTGAATAAAGAAACATAATGCTACATGTAATAATCTTTTGAAAATTTCGTAAGTTTTAAGATTTAGGACTCATTGATCTTATTAGTATATAGATATATCTTATAAAACTTCTTTTAAAATATTTGAAAAGCTTGTGCAAATCGTCCTCTGATGAATTACTAAAACTGCGTTAATTGAGGTAATATCTCGTTTTGCTATCTTCATTTAGGCCATTTTGACCCTCTCTTGACCCTTGTTTATACCATACAGCCTATCTTTATTTTACCACTTTTCTTTCGACGATTATTTTCACAAGCATATTTGTTTTAATATAATTGAATAGTCACATTAAAAACAACAGCTTTCATTTTGATTTTGTTGATAAAAATATCAATATTTCTATTCATTTATATCTTTTTTTTTATTTCAAAGTAACAAAATATTTGTGCATTATGATTTATACCTTATTTACACGTAAAAAGTTCAACAAAGTATTTTATTTAAACGCGTCTACACTATTATTGACGCGTTTCGCTAAATGCAACTTTAAAGTCTTTCTAATTTGTTGTTTTCCTAGGTGGGTTGTTCCAATATACCTCACTTAAATCATGTTGAATCACCCTTAGTATAAATTGCCTACTTTCTAACTTTGTCTTGTGACAGCTTATCTATGTTAATATTTAGCCTTCATAAACTTACATCCCCCTTAAAAATTCAATTTTATTCAGTCCCGTCCATTGTTGTCTCCTTTAGTGCACAAGCACTTTTTACCTGGGCCATATGCCGCTTTTCATGAAATTGCACTTAATTGTCCTATTGAAAGTTCTATGATAAACGGGGGATGTAAGGCTATGAAGGCTGCATAACATAGATAAGCTGTTAAAAAATAAAAATAGAAAGCAGGCAACTTATACTAAGGGTGATTCAACATTATTTAAGTTAGGTATATTGGAACAACCCGACTAAGAAATCAACAAATTAGAAGGACTTTAAAGTACCAAACAAGTGCACTCACAACAATAATGTCGTGCAGGACGACATTCAATAATACCTTAATTAATACGCCACACATCGAAGGTTTTAGGCCCGCTGACACAAAGTTAAGTTAGAACCTAGGATGTGTTTTATATTGATTAATGTTTTATGAATTATATCCAACACTGGACTGACAAAACACATTTGCCCTCAATATTTAAAGGCTGCGAAGGATTATCATGTTAAAAAATACACTTTTTATAATCAAATCCAGAATTAGAACGAACTTTAGAAAATACTTTACTAAATAGTTTTGCAACAAGCTTTGCGGATCTCACGGCGTATAGTCGATGTAAATAAAGTCTTTGTTCCCTTAAACATATATTTTTTTGAACGATAAGTACTTTTTGATACGTTTACATCGTAAAAGAGAAGACTGGTAAAACTCACCCTTTCTATTCTTTTATTGAAATATACATGTGTGCAGACCATTTCATAATAATGTAAATCACCATTATATCATCGCCTTTCATTTTTTTGTGATTTAGAAATGTTTTTATAAATTGGATATCATTTTTCATTCGTACATTTATCATGTATATGATTTACCACCACAAAATTCGAAATACACCGAGAGTCAAGAAAATAATCATTACTGAATTCCGATTAAAAGTTGCATAGAGCACACACATGTAGAGTTTCAAACGGTCTGTAGAATGTTTATTATTATTATTATTATTATTTACAGGATTAAATTAAGCAAAATATAATTTAATTTTGCAAATTCATATACAAAACTACAAATTTGAACAAAATAAAGACTTGAATCATTATTTATTCAAAAACCTAGAGACGTGTGTTTTAATGTTTTGTTTTTGTTTGTTTGTTGTTTGATTTTTGTTGTTGCCTTTCTTCTTCTTCCTTTTTAAGGGGGGTCATTTTAAACAAAGAAGAAAAATAACCAGTGGACACATTTTGTGCTGTGGAACCCTGAACATGTTGCCCACAAAGATCAAACATACAGATAAGTCAGAAATGGGTTATCAAACATTTAAACCAGGAACTAATAACTTACATTGCGAAACAGGGAAAAAAACATTCATTGGTTCTAGCATAAGATGAGCACATTTTTCATTTGAATGCGGTAATTTGGCACCACAGTAGAGGTTATCTCTAGGGTAATTATCAATTCTCCCGTTATTTGTGTTATAAACTCGATTTGACCCCTAATTAAATGTTACAACGGTATAGTAATAATACACGTGGATAAAGGTTATTTGATTTTTTTTTTTTTTTTGGGGGGGGGGGGTAGGCTATTGTGTTTTTCTTATTTATTTATTTACTATTTACAATGTTGTTTTTTTTTTTTAAAAATAACTTCATTGATGCTCTATCTTTATTTGTTTAACATTTCATTCTTTACACATTTATAAATATTGTAAGGTTTTTATTTCGGTAGTGTTCATAATATTTACACACCTCCTCTATTGTTTGTGACAGGTCTATATTTTTCGGATAGACCTGTTTAAACAAAAAAAGTCCGTTATGAGGTCTATCTTTTGCACGTGCACAGGTCTGTTCTAGTCAGACAGACCCGGTCATGAAAAACACGTGAAAAAATAGACCTGCTTATGCGCAGACAAAGAAAACATGAAATGCAATCAAAAATTGAAAATGAAAATAAAATGTAAATGATTGTCATAATATTCTTGTCTTACAAAATCTGGATACATTCTTTTAAACAAGATAATGTTCCCCTGAAAACCTTCGAATCCAGGGCTCAGTTTCGCCTTCCTATTTATTGAATAATTTCCTTTTATCGTCAGATGTTCATACTCGCATTTTGCGTTCATCATCTGATTTTCAACTTTATACCCCTAGACCAAATTCTGAACAATTTCGTAAGTCTTTTGTTTATTCTGGATCTTGTATTTGGAACGGCCTTCCTGATTATATTAAGTCTGCTACATCTGTTAACCATTTTAAAACCTTATACTTGAGGTTTTATCACGCATTGATGTATACAAATTGATAATCTCCTGTATGTTTTTACATTTATGTATTTTAATAGTTTGAAAATGTTAAATTTATATTGTTCCTTGTTGAGGGCCTCATGGAAGATTGATATGTTTGTTCAAATGAGTTCTCTCGTTAAATAAAGTCTTTATTATTATTATTATTATTATTATTATTATTATTATTATTATTATAAAGAATGCTACACTACAACGTTAAGATATAATCCAAAACTTGCTTATAGTGACATGCATATACAAGTACTTAAAGTGGATTGGTCTATACATTGGGCACATCTCCCATTAGTTATTAAAATAGCGATAGAAACGATACGGGCATTATTAAAAGAAATCTTGAAAAAGAAATGTTAATGCAAAGTTATAAGTGATTTAGTATAACGATTTATATGATGAGTGATCATATTTTATTCTATAACACTTTATAATCGGATCATATATCTCACACTTGCCAACAATATACATATGCAAGTATTTCCTGGTCTGCAGGGTATCCGGACATTTGCCCCTCAGACAGTTGTTCCCTCGGAAGTTTTCTACCTTTTTGCAGTAGCGGACATTTGCCCCTTCATATCTTTGGAAGGGTTGGACGTTTTTTAATTGTTTATCAAAAAAATTCACCGCCTTTTGTCGAAATTCTAATTGTGCTTAAATAAACAAAAAAATGGGCAAATTTGTGAAAACAAATTAACATCCATAAATAAATAAAATAAAATACATAATATTCATACACGAGATTATCTCTGACAAGTAACAATTCGCCACAGCATAAAGGGGGCACGCGTCAGAGAGGACAACTGTTCGAGGGAGGGGGCAAATGTCCTAGAATTTGCAATGTCTTATACGAAATACTATCAACATAATTATTCATTCTTTAACATACCTTCCATTACAGACCCATTCTTTTAATTATTGACAAATTGCACATTTACCTTTTTGATTATTTTTTTAAAGGGAAAGCAGAGTTAAATGCAAAATATATATTACATTTAAGCAGAACTTTGATAAAAGCTTACCTGTAAATGAGCTGTGTTAAAAAGTAATCTTTGTGCATTACATCAAATGTTTCAGATCAGCCATTGCTCAAGCCGCCAACAGTTTGACGGTGTGTAAGTTGGATATCGGCCTCGTACATCGATCTTTCTGTTTAGGAAAGACCTGGTCACGAATTTCATGAAACACCTCGAGCGCTACGCGCTCTCGGTGTCACATGAAATTCGTGACCAGGTCTTTCCTAAACAGAAAGACCTCGTACTCGGTCGATATCCTATACTTATCTGATCTCTCATACAGCCTACCTCAAAGATTTAAACTTGAATTGCTGATTAGAAAACAGAATAAGTCACTATTTGTGTGATTCACTCAAGAAGTTTTATATACTTTCCATCAAAGTTTGTAATGATATATTGTGGCACAGTGATTGTTATTTATAATTAATTTACTTAAGTAAAAAAGATATGTCAACACTGTATTCACGTAGAACTATCATTCCGCTCCTTACACTTGTAAAATCATTAATCAAAATAACGATAATGCATTCAGACTGTTTTGAATATTGTAATGAAAGTAATACTTAATACCAGAGCCTGCAAGAATAGACATTTATGCTCAAAGTGTACAATTATCTCGCATATCATGTAACGCCAAGTTAATATATTTAAAAAGGATATGAAAACACTAATTTTATGTAAAGCGAAGACAGAAACGAATGTCATTTCATATTGGGTCAAAAGGAGGTGTTTAACAAAACAGGACCACTTCTAATTACCTTAGGAATTATTTACTAATGATTAGCCGATAATGTAAGTTAGTCAATGACCTTTAATGTTATACTTAGTAACAATAGTCATTAATGTTTAAGCATGCATAATTTAATTAGCGTAATGCGAATTTTGTATCTGTCAGAAGTCAACGGGATCGTGATTTATAATTGATGAGTTTGGAATATACAGTTATAATCAAATTTACACAGAAATACATGAAAATATTTTAAAAAAGTAATTAACGTGTAGACATTTACTACAAATAAACTGGAGAGTCGATGATTAGAACATAATTTACTTAAGAAATGCTTATTAGTGATTTACATTATATTGTTAATAAGTTTATGACAATAAACGTTATAATAAGTATGCTCTAATTTATTCGGCCACAAAATTATCTAATTAACAGTTCCACCCCACATATGTCAGAATATAAATATAATACGCACAGATAATACACAGAATTGCAATACGCGTGTCAAAACAACAACAACAAAAAAAAACAACAAGAAGTAACGAATCAAATAACATATATTGACACGTGTACATTGATCTATAACTGATAACGAGCTCTCTTACATATAAAACATGATCATTCTTTAATGACGATATATATTGGAATGAATTGCTCTTTCACATATTGTGTTTATGAATGAAATTTGAATAAAGATTGGAATTGTAATAAAAAATTATCTGCAACACACATCTATTTCTTGACTTCCTAAAAAAAGAAAGACATAACCATCAGACATCCTGCTGACTTAGGTTACGTTGTTTTAGTAAAATCTACATATATAATTCAGAAAGGGGAAAATTATAGCATGATATATGAATATTGCGTCACATATTGTACTGGCTTTGGATATTCTATTTTTGGATAAAATATCTGTTCTGTTCTGTTTTTAATTAGACACGTAAAAGTGAAAAATACAATAAATTGAACAAACACGAGATGGATGAACAGCCGCAAGTTTTGAACAATATAGCATTCCAATAATTCAAGTTATGTGGCTGTTCATTTTAGTAGTGAAGCTCATCACAGAAGAATCGTTTCCTTCCTATTGATATTTAACATATCAACAGGAATAGATTGTTAAAGGCACATTATACAAAAGAATAATTAACAATACTTTTACTAATGACATGCAATAATCAAATTAAAAATATGTTCCGGGTAATTAGCCAATGAGAAAATTTTAGGATACTATTAAAGTATACCAAAATGAAGAAGCTTGTAAAATGCTAAAGATTTAAAGCATTTCTGAGGCAAAATGAGTATTTAAAAAGAATGACAATTTCGTATTGTTTTCCCAGATTTTCACTTGTTTGCCTTTACACAGTACTTAATTTTCTTTTGATAAGACACACTTTGTGTATATTCATTACTATTTTTTAATAACTGTTGAACCAAGACGTTTTTTTTCTGTTAGTTTTATTACTTATCTTTTCTATTTATCGTACATATAAATATATTTGGTGCACTACAACTTTCTTTTTGAAAAAAATATGTATATTTATACATAGAATCATTGATCTTTATTTATATTTTAATGTCACGTTGCCGTTACCGCTTAAACGGTAATATTTGAATGTATTCATTTTGTTTTCAAAGACGAAAAATGAATTGAATGTGTTGTTTTGATTTATTTACTTCATTTATAGATTAATTGACGTTTTTATTTTTTAAGTAATACACAAAGGATATGTATTTTTTTGCTTATACCTCGCTTTGGAACACATGTATGAAGTCTGTTATGCTATTAAAAATATCGATGCATCCATCCCTTACAATAAATGCTATATAAATATTATATTTCTTCACATAATTGGTTCGTAAGCTGATTTACGTACGGTGGCAAAAAGGTGACATGTTTGTGTATGTTTATTTATCTCGTGCGCACGATATACTATGTCGTGGCCACGAGTTACTAAGTCGTGCGCATGAAATAATTAAGTGGTGCGCACGAGATATCATGTCATATCCATGAGTTACTAAGTCGTGGCCACGAATTACTAAATAAAATAAACCGGGGCTAATTTCTTATCAAGTTATGGTATGGAAAAGGTCAACAGGCAATAAGTACGTACATACTGATCAATCCTATCAAATAATGTTCCCCACAAAGAGCAAAACTTAGTAAAGATTAAAATCTGATTTACTGGTCTTGGATAGTGACCTATTCTTATGATCCTTTAGTCATGTATTATCTCCTGGGCACGACTTAATTATCTCGTAAGCAAAGCTTAGTAACTCGTGGCCAAGACATAGTATAGTGTGGGCCCAACTTAATTATCTCTAGCGCACCAAAAAGTAGCAGGTTGTTACGACATAGGATCTCGTGCGCACGACTTATCTCGTGGCCATGACATAGTATCTCGTTCGCCCCACTTAGTATTTCGTGAGCACTTGATAATTAAAGACTCAAACATGTCGACTCTTTGACATAAACATATATCCGTAAAAAACGTTATAAACTTTACATAACTTTGAAATAATCTGCATTAGATTGTTTCCGTAAATTAATTTCATCAGAAAAAAAGACAAATTTTACAAGTGACAGAATATCTTATAAACTGTCAGAATATTCAATGTCTAAATTAATTTTGAGATCTTTTTTCATCTGAACATATAATGTCATCGTTAAACAAACCGCTCATTAATGCGTATCATGGGCACAAGCGAAGTTTTGAGCAACTTATTTATTGTATTTATAATTCATGGTGCATGTAAGGTAAATAGGGTTAGCAACGGTTGATGGATAAATCTATGGATATAGTACTGTTTGAACCACTCTTATAGTTTGAAATGCGTAACTCGTTGTTTTTAAAGCTTCTATTTGTATATCCAATGTCTTTAATGAATGTAAAAACGGCAAAACAATAACGTAACGTTCAATTTGCAGATGGATGCCTCCATATCTTTGCGCGGTACTGTATGTTACATGCAAGGCTGATTACAATCTTGACATTTCTTCTCGCTCGCGAATGAGTGACCTTACAGTCTAGCATGATTTTCCTATGAATAGAAACAAATGCACTCTAGACAACAAGAATATAGACAAAATTTACATTATTAACAAAATGTTTAACTTTTCCCACTTAAAGAAATATAAATATATTTTTTAAAAGTATCAGTAAATCAGTATCAAAAAGTAATTGCTGATCTTACTAACAATGTGGTGTATAAAAACTATCATCTTAGAAAATCTAGAAAGAAAATAGGTGTAATTATCTGTAATTCATTTCTCATTGAATGTTTATACAAGCTGCTATTTTAATTCATAGTGACGTGTTTTGTATACTGAGTAAATAATAACATTTGTAAAGATAGAACTTCAGAGTGCCGTAAAATCTAATCTAGATATATACGCATAAATACATAACCCCTGCAATAAGTACTTCTTAAATGTCCAATTTGCATGAGACATGCTGCCATTTTTATTTAAAAAATGTATAGTTTTTGGTATCTTGTTACAGATTTGATAGCAAAACACATTTGCCATATATAACCTAGGCAATCTGCAACTATGTGTATTCTTTTTGGTTATATTTCCCTTCCTACATTACTCTATCGTTGAAATATTCTTCTGTTGGTGGACAGGAGGATTTGCTACCTTTATGCGGTCAGCGCGGCATTCGTTTAATTATGTGTGTAATAAAATCTGGAACGAATTTAGCGGGCTTTATCGCTATCTCACCGTCATGGAATAATTGATGTTCAGAAGTATAATTTGTACATTTGTAAGAATGTGGCAGAGTGTTATTGTTTTATAATCAAAAGGATTGCACTTAAACTGAGCAAAAAGTTATGCGATCATCAGATGCAAATTTAAGGTATTTGTTTCAGTTTTTTCTCAGTTCAGAATCATAAATATTATCATTGTCATGTAGTGATTGTTTATATTTTTATTTTTATTAGTATTTGATATAAATTCAGAATATGATGTGAAAATCTTTTAGGGATGGCGGTTGATAAGTTGACTTCTTATGCAATATATTGTTGCATATACATGTAAATTGCACATCACTTCTTTGTCGATTTTCGACTATATTGACACCCAAATTAGCAAAGAAGATTAGTTTCTTTGGAAGCAAGAAAAATGAAAAATGAGCAGAAATCGTTTTTCTTTTTTTTGTTTTTTGTTTTTTTTAAGAACATATTAATTAAGTAACATTTTCTTTATCTTTGCACATTATAAGAAATTCATTTTATTACATTTAGATACAAACAGAATGATATAAACATATGGATGAGATAATTTAAACGATATAATTTGAACATTTCGAATAAAAATATCTGAATACATATTCTCTTGTATCTATCTGTAAAGGACATGTGTAGAAAATAATAAGTGAGTACCCTGAAAATCGTATCTTTATATCTTATATGCCTTGTTGAAATTAATACAAACTTCAGACACTTGTAAAATAATACACAAGAGGTCATGAACTTCGACAAGCCGATACAGTCCTACGCATTAACCCTTCCAGCCTGCTGAATCTCAGTAAGGGCTTATCAGCTAGTAAATCACTATTAACTGTACGTCTCACATTAACACGTCCACTGAGTTGAGAGTTTTGTCATTATTAATTGGCCCTCTGTATTATTATCTAATGGCCCTAAAATTGAAGGGTCAAATTTCTGTAGAAGATACACTTACTAAAAATTTATCAATGTATTTTTTCTTCATTCTTTTCAACCGGGTCTGCAGCTTAATTGAAATGTGAAACTTAGCAATTATTTGTAAATATACTTTATAACACACGATAAATTTTTTAATTTACAATAAATAAAGTTTCAATAGTTAAAGGTCAATGGTCAAGGTCACACTTATATCTTGAAGGTTCATGCTATTACATTTATATATGACAGGTACAATAAAACAAAGAAAATATGAAGCAATAGTTACTTTCATTCTCTTTTCTTTTCATAATACCTGCATGCCTGAAACCTTTTCAGGGGCATTCGTCACTTGGGTGACAGCTCTTCTTATTTCTTAAGGTATCATTTTCAAATATATATTCCTGATTATCATCTAAATTATGTGATAAGGTGCAAAACTCTAAAACCACAGTATTTCCAGAACTATATCCCCTTGAACATATAATTTTCCGTAAAATATAGAGGATATTGAATGAGTGTAAGTTCAATACTGAATTTATTGCACGAGTGAATAAGAGGCTCGCATAATATTATTTTATTCAGCGAGTATAAATAAATATAAATATAATAAATTCAGTAATAAACTTACACGAATTTAATATTCTATTTATCACATACCCAAAATAAAGACCGTTTAAAGTGAAATAAGAGTCATTTTTCATTGACGCGTCTATAGTATAACGCTAACATTTAGCGCGTCTTTACACTATGTTTGTATAACGCTAATGACGCCACGTCAAAATATATGCACGGCCGTGCAATACCATATTTACGGAGTCGCAAAATCTGCATGGGTGTGTGATAAAATGTTATATTTTACTCTAATATCTTCATTTCAAAAAATAAGGATTGACATTAAACTTCAAACATATGTTCCTTATCATCAACTACATCATATTTGACAATGTTTTTAACTCTTGTACCAATTTTTCCAGAATTTTCTCCTCATGAACTTATCTTTTCTCTCAAAAAAATGTTACTTTTTTATTTCTTAAGGTATCTACTTCTAACTTTAAATTTATGTTCCTTATCATGTGTGATAAGATTCATAACTGTAGTATGAATATTTACAGAATTATCCCCCCTTGAACTTGTTTTCAATTAATTCTAAAATGTTCTCTATATCCTCCAGCTTTAACTATACATTCTTAAAACATGATAGGATCATAAAACATTCAATGGTACTGCTGTCAGTGATACAGTGGCAAGCCGTGTAATTACAATTAAATGCTCATCACTGATCAGCGATATGAAATTTTGGAGGAAACTGGAAATATTGGGTTAATGTGTAGGACTGGATAGATTATGGCGTGAGTTCACCCTTATCTCAGCTGTAATGTTATGGATCAGTTAGACAGATTCAAGCGTTTGATTATAAATAGGCGGGGTTATTTCCTTACTGTTTTAATTTTTTATAACACCTTTATACTATGCTATTACCGAGGGTTACAGGGTCTGTTCATTTTATCGATTTCATTTCATTAAAGAAAGGATAGATAAAAAATACTTTAAGCAAAGGCCAGTATACAGTGAAAATGTGTAGAAGATATGCATTATAATTTTTATATGAATGAAATAAATGAGCTATGACAATTATTAGAGTTATTTTCTTCTAGTTATCTTATTTACATTTACATTTTACGCTTTTCATGAACATTCATACAGAATCTGATTTAACAATATTTGAAAAAAAGGGCTTTTATAATTCCAAACTGTATTCTTTATATTTCATTTTAATGCTTGTGATCAATAAGATAAATGATGACCACCGTAAAAACTAAGTTGTAACATAAAACAATTTAATGTTGTTTCAATATTTGTTTTCAGATATTGAAAAAACAACACAAAAACAACAGACGTGATTGACGAAATCAACAAGATATCACACAGTACCTGGATTTAAGAATTTGAACGATAATTTTATTGATTGTCTGACAAACTTCATTTCATTATGCTTTGCTTATTTATTTATTTATTTTTGTTGTTTTATTTTTATCAATTAACAAATATATCTTGAACAATAGATTACACATGTATGGTACCATGTACGAATTAAAAATAAAAAATAAAGAGGACCGAATTTTCAATTTTTTTGTTTCAAAACGCTAGAAAGAAGATAATACATGATTTAATAGATGATGTTTGAGTTGTTTTCAATAAATACAGATTTGTTTTCATCTATTGAAACTAGTATGAAAATAAATATTTCGAGACAAGTGAAATATCAGAACTTTCATGCCACAATGTGAAAATTAATCCTGTATTAAATTTTATAGAAAAAAAAGAACTTGAATTTTCTGTTCATTGTATACATTTTTCTTTTGTTCCGCATTAAAATTTGACAACATTATGATTATGTGATTTGGCTGACTTAGAAGAATATAATCCGACAAAGACAACAATGACAATATGAAAATAATTTCACTGCAGTGAAAAATAAATTAAACGGAACCACTCATATTTATTTAATAAAAATATCTTTTTCAATATTTCTGAATTTATATTAAGAATATTCAAGAATATAATGAAAAGAGGATATGAAGTTTTATCTGTAATTGCGTGTTTTATTTCATCCAGTGATATAGAAATAAATATTTCACCAGTTGTTGTAGACACATGTTAAATGAAATAATTTGGTAATAATCAATTTTAGGAAAAATACTGTGAAATCATTTGTATTCGTGGGCATGAAATTTCGTGGTTTTATCAAAACAGGCATTTTCGTGGGTTCTTAAATTCGTGGATTTTCATTTTCTTGTAAAAAAATAAGTAATGGAAAGTAATCTTTCACTTAATCACTGCGCTGTTTTGCTGTTTTACTTACCCCGTGTATATAACACAGCTCTTGTCAATAAATTTAATCCTGGCCTCTGGCAGTAACACAATTACTGCCGATAATTGACTGCAATTAACACCTTTGTGTGACATGATATGCAGCTCCATTATATTGCCCCTATAATTCGCCAATGTAAAACATCGCATAAATTAAACGACATCTGCCAATTTTTAACCAGCCAGTAAAAAAGTTAACACCCCGAATTAGTCCAAAACTACACACTACATCACATCGACTGTGTAAATTTATATGCATATAAATTAATACCAGTAAATGGCTCAATACAGTTACATACATGTATGTGTGCATCTAGTGTAAAGACGACGGCTTCTTTGATATTTTCGGAATAGCAGTCGCACAAAAACATATTGAAAAAAATATATTTAAATGGATCATAAACACTAGTTGTTAAAAGTTTTATCGGGGATAATTAATGCACTTGGTTCCCATATTTACTCGATTATGCACGTTATTCTGGCTAACACAATCAAGTAGCCTACAACGATCAAGTAGTCCCCTGATGTTTACATGCGACGAACATTTGTGACAGCAAACTGAAGACATACAATCGATTTTTCTTTCAAGTTTCTTAAATATTGCAAAATTAAACTATTTATGGATTTAATTTGTCACTGACCTGATTAGAATATACATTCATACCACAAATATCGGCCGGAAAAGCGCCGACGCATAGAATATATGGAACAGAGACATGGTAAGAAGCGTTTGTTGGGATAAAATTTCGTCGGGTCTTAAATTCGTGGATTGACCTATCCACGAAAACCACGAAAATTCGTGCCCCACGAATAATGATGATTTCACAGTATTGAATTGCCTGTTTATTAAAGTTTTCTGTTTAAAAATGATTATTTATTTTTTTGTTTATTTTAATATGTATATTGACGAAAGTAGTTACGACACCAGGGATAAGTACGGAAAATATGTTACATGTAGTAAAAGTAAACTTATACATAGAAAAATATGGAAAATGAAAATGAGCATTTCATTTCATCAATCCTTCTTAATATTTTTTTCGAAAATGCATTATGATTAAAACATATATTTAACACTACATTTATACATAAGAATTAAGTACAACATATGCTTATCGATTTTTTAAAAGTTTTATATTTTACTTGAATAAGTACGGTAAGTTATTTGATAAATATATTTATTTTCTTAACAGTAAGATGAATAATGTACAAATAAATGTGATATGTTATATAGCCCGTTATTATATTTTTCTTGTATACAAATTAATATCGGACGTATTCTTTTCTCTCTACTCTATATTCTCAAACAAGTATAAAAACATGAATCTATAAATGATCAGACATTTGTGTTTTTTTTTAACCCAGGCCTTCTATTTCATATCTAAAAAAATATTGACCGTCTACAATTAAAAGGTTTTTGTAATCTGCGTAAATTACTGTTATATTAACCCATTTAAAAGTAAGATGTGTGTTTTCATGAAATTTTTCCGAACAACCATTTCCAACATTATCCTTAGAAAATAAACCCATTTAAAATGATAGTATATCCGCAGAACGAACAGGTACAATGCGTTTCGTCTGAGGTTAAAAAGTAAGGGGAATTATTCCCCTAAGTCAGCACTGTACTGTCACTATCTATGCATGTAAAATTGTTGCTGAAAAAGCGCATTGAGGTCGACCCCCGGAAAAAGGACATCTGGAATTTCCTTTTTTATTCTGGAACGCATTCAGAACATTGCAATAGAGTATTTGATAGTTATTTAGGAAAAAATATTAACTGCATTTTATTTCATCCCCATCATATTTAAAATGGGGCTTAATATGGCACAAAAAGTTATGAAGTAAATGACTGACAGAACATGATATTTTTTCGCAGCATCTGTTACTTTTAGGATACATTAACAATTTATGTACTAGAGTACTTTGATATATGGACACAATTTTAAATATTTCAAGTGGTAAAATTAATGAAACTTTTATCACTTAAGCATCAAACTGCATCTTGAACACCACCTCAAATATTTCAATGACGCAGATCAAAAATAAGTTAGAACTCAGTTGACACCTTCAAAACTTTTGAACCAAAAAAAAAGTGCGTTGATACGTAGCATAAGTACGCACTTTGGGGTCAATTTCTCGATTTTGACCCTAAAGTGCGTTGGACCCCAAAGT
This sequence comes from Ruditapes philippinarum, assembly GCF_026571515.1. Classification (NCBI taxonomy): domain Eukaryota; kingdom Metazoa; phylum Mollusca; class Bivalvia; order Venerida; family Veneridae; genus Ruditapes; species Ruditapes philippinarum. The sequence continues at coordinate 114,789 of NW_026861691.1, read as the reverse complement.
GCGGTGCGAAGTGTAACGCACATTGGGGTCGGACCCCAAATAGCGTTTGACCCCAAAGTGCAGTGTTACAAGGCTATCTTCAGGAAAATCTGAATCAGCAGTCACCTGTATTCAGCAGTAAAATGGCGTAAACCGCCAAGAAAAAATTGTTAAAAACACACATTTTTCTCAGTCACATGTTTTAAGCAACCACCTTTCTTAAGCCGACAATATATAGTTAGGCTGCCCTCAAGAAGCGGCTTAGTAATTTGTATCATTTTATACCACAAACAACAAGTATTTAACCGGGATACCGTTCATGCCCATGCACGTGAAATGTATGATCTTTTTATACATAAAAAATCAACCGATCACTACCGATTTATTCAACAGATTTGCACGTACCCTACGGGTTCGAGCGAAAGAAGTTCGACAATATATTTTTGTAATCAATTACAGTAAGTAAAAGTTGTTGCAGAGTTTCCACAACTAGGATTATATGGGGGGTGCCCGAAGGACTCCAACTTTGATAAGAAAAATGTATGCAATAATGAGATTTCTGTACGTCACGTGATGCTACATTGGATTTAATAGAGAAAGAAACAAGGTCGATAAACGGCAAGAAGTTTGTGGTGACTCACAAATATTATTAAAGACTTACTTTCCATTGTCATATCGTTGTCACAGAATTTTAACGTTTCTATGACAAAAATGATACCTTTTAGAAATTAGAATATCCGTTGAATACCTAAATATGACACCCACCTCATTAGATATAGGTAAAATAGTGCATACTTCTTCCTATTTTGTTACAAACTATTTACTGTAATTTGTTTCGGCAGACCGATAGCATAATTTCTAAATGCTCTCTAAAACTGCCAGGAATAATGAATACATGAAAAAATCATGCTTGAGTATTAAATTCAACGCGTATTTTTATCCTGCTCTACATCAAGTATGTTTTCATTCATTCCAAGAAAATGAAAAATAAAACAACAACGAACAAACAAACACAAAATACAAACAAACACAAAAATACAAGAAACGGAGGTAAGAAAAATATATTTAACTGAAATACATACTAAACCAACGTTATATAACCAAATTTTTGTGAAAATGATAAGCGTACTATGCTTCATAATGATTAACACACTTACTGACTAATAAAATACACTTAACCGTGCCGTAATTAAGCACAAGAAACACACTGTCAGTAACAAAAGTTATCATAAGAACTCCAGGACATATTATGAGTTATCACAAGAACTCCGTGACATTTGAAAAATCGGGTACAAATTTATTAGCCTGGGCTTTATGTTTGGAACTCTCCACTATAATTAGGTAATTAAGTAAAGCAACGAAGAAGATCACAAATGTAAAGGTCAATATGTACGAATAAGCAAGTTATTTGGAAATTTTACTCAAAACTACCAGATTTTTAAAAACAAACAGGCGATGAAAAATGGACTAAAAGGTTTTTTTGAAACAAATTACAATTTGTAGGGCAAGCTTAATTATCAAAGTTTAATTTAGCACCCCAAACTCCCCATTTAGAGGTAAAAATAACCATTTTTCACACGAGTTCTTCAAGTATATAGAAAAGTTTTCCACAGAAATCCGTAACATTTTCCAGGAACTCCGTGACAGTTATCATAAGAACTCAAAACAAGTTATCATAAGAACTCCATCCTTGATGTAACACTTCCTCCCCCGTGATAACATAATATAAGCAAATTTTTTATGGAATATAATTATTGTATTCAATATAAGTGATCTTACTATGAAGTTTGACAGTTGTAAAACTGTTAACAATATTAAGGTTATTTGATATTGACCTTTGATCATGTGACCCCAATATACATTTGGATCTTTTATTCTATATAAACAATCATCCTATGAAGTTTCAACACTGTAAGCCTAATGGAACTTCAGCTGTAGGTTGATTAATACGTAAATTATTGAGCGGACACTGTTTTCAGTTTTAAGGTAATAGTGACCTTGACCTTTGACCTTGTGACCCCGAAATCAATTTGGGTCTTCTACTTAATATGGACAAACATCCTATGACGTTTGAATACTGTGGGCCAAATGGAACTGAAGTTATGCTCCGGAAACAATATACAGTTTTAGGGTAAAAGTGACCTTGACCTTTGACCTTGTGACCCCAAAATCAATAGGGGTCTTCTACCTAATATGGACAATCATCCTATGAAGTTTGAATACTGTGGGCCAAATGGAACTTAAGTTATGCTCGGAAACCATTTTCAGTTTTAGGGTAATAGTGACCTTTGACCTTGTGACCCCAAAATCAATAGGAGTTTTCTACACAATATGGACAATCATCCTATAAGTTTGAATAGTGTGGGCGAAATGGAACTTAAGTTATGCTCCGGAAATCATTTTCAGTTTAAGGGTAATAGTGACCTTGACCTTTGACCTTGTGATCCCAAAATTAATAGGGGTCTTTTACCCAACATGGACAATTATCGTATGAAGTTTGAATACTGTGCGCCAGATGGAACTTAAGTTTTGCACCGGAAACAATATTCAGGTTTAAGGTCATAGTGTCCTTGACATTTGACCTTGTGACCCCAAAATCAATAGGCGTCAGCTAAAATTATACTGATTTATACTTATAGGAAGTATATGGGCGAGAAAATACTTAATATTTTAGGGTAGATCATACTAAATTGATTTAGGCATGTTGAAAACGCACATGTATCACAGAGTTCCGCGGGAAGGGAAAGACGAATTCAACAAAATGGTATATTCTGCTGTTATTGTGGGATAACTGGTGATCACATATCGGATGACTGTTCTGTGCAAACGAGAAACGCCGCGATGCATTATGGGGGGAGACAGACTTGGAACGACAGAAGACCCGGAAGTGAAAATTATTATTATGGACAGAATAGCTTTAGAATATATAGGAATTAGGAAATATCCGACAGGCACTCAAATTTTGAAAATCAGCAATTTGAAATATACAATTGTACTTATAATAAGGTAACTACTTATAAATCTATATTCAAACAAGATCTTTATAGCGATTTTCAAACTAATATATTAATTTATAATGTATGTTACGATTTTATGTTGTATTCCACAATTGATATTTTACACATATGTTTAAATACGCGAAAAATTATCGATTTGATAGTAAAAGAACGAAAATTTATAGACACTATTGCATCTGGTAATCAAATTGTTACTTTTGAACAATCAGTGCCATACAATAAATACGGAAATGATGAATATAATTGCAAAGTACTAAATAATGTTACGCTCCATAAATCAAATTTTCCTGATAATAAATTGTTCAATTCTAAGTTTGAAAAACGAGGTTTACATATTGCACACCTTAAGTTTAATCACTTAATGCCTAAAATAGACGAAATAAAATACAATCTATTAAACAAATTAAATTCGCCAGATATTTTCGGGTTTACTGAAACATTTCTTGGTGATGATACAACAGACGATGAATTAAATATTAACAATTTCACATACGAAAGAAAGGACCGTAATAGTTGTCACAAAGGCGGGGGAGTTGTAATATATATTGCTGACAAGGTGCCATATCGGCGCCGTTACGATATAGAAACGGACGAATTAGAATCTGTTTGGTTGGAAATTATTTACCCAAATTGCAAACCTTTTCTTTTAAATTTTATATATCGCCCACCAAATGTACACCAATCTTGGATTGACGATTATGAAAAACAACTAAGTATAATAGATATATCAAATATAGAATATCATATTCTAGGAGATGTCAATATAAACTTTTATCCAATGAATAAAAAGAAAAAATATGACAATACAAAATGGGGTGATTTGATAACGAAATATGGTTTGAAACAACTTATTACAGATCCTACTAGGATAACAAAACGTACCCAAAAAATTATAGATCATGTTTATACAAACAGCAGCAGATATATTATTGAATCGTTTGTTTCTGATACCTCATTAAGTGATCATTATCCGATATGTATTTCAAGATCAACAAAAGCATGTATCCAATTGATGAATGAACATAATTCAATTAAATATAGATGTTTTAAAAAAACTTCAATGAAATTGATTTTCAGATAGACCTTGCGTTATCCGATCTTGAATTAGTCGAGCACATAATTAATCCGAATGAATCCCTTAGCTTATTTTACTCCATTTTTAATACTATCTTGAAAAAGCATGCACCAATAAAAAGAAAAACGTATCAAACGTGAACACCGCCCGGAATGGTTTACTGATGAGATAAAATATCTTATACATGAACGCGATTACTATCATAAAGTAGGGAAACATGAACAATACAAATTGCTCAGAAATAAAATAACATCAATGATTAAAAAAAGTAAAAGAGATTTCTTTAACAATGCTATTAAAAATAACAAAGACCGGCATTTTTATGGAAAAATTTAAAGGACGTTTCAAATCTAATAAAAAAGGTTGTATTACAATGCCAGACAGACTAGTGACAGGTAATAAAGAAATTTACGAAACTGTAAATATTATAAATGAATTAAACAAGTATTTTGTCAATATCTCGAATGTCATACATAAAACAAAGTTTTCAAATACAAATTTTTCAAAATTAAAAAGAAACTTTAGACCAAAAGCTAATATATCATGATTTAATATTGAATTAATTACACCGTTTGAAGTAAAACTTATTATTGAAAAACTGAATATTAAAAAATCTACAGGATTAGATGGAATTGGACCAAACATCATCAAATATTGTGGAGATTATATTACACCAATAATTGCATCAATTATCAAATAGTATAAATCTAATATTTTCCCAGATGATTTAAAAAGAGCTCGAGTTATACCTTTTTAAATCGGGGGATAAGAATGAAGCAAATAATTATCGACCGATATCAATTTTGTCAACTATATCCAAAATATTTGAGCGCCATATTGCCAAACAAATACACTCATTCTTTGAAAAAACGAACATAATTCATAATAAACAATCAGGATTTCGTAAAAATCATTCATGTAATACTGCACTCATTAGTTTAATAGATACTTGGTTAAAAGATGTTGACAGTGGAAAAATTATCGGGACTGTATTCTTAGACTTAAAGAAAGCCTTTTATTTGGTTGACCATGAAATACTTTTGCATAAACTTAAACTTTACCATTTTTCTGAAAATGCCGTTAAGTTTTTTAAGTCATATCTTTCTAACAGAATACAACTGGTTAAAATAGGTAATCTTCAATCTCAGCCAATGAAAATAATTTCCGGTGTTCCACAAGGCTCAATATTAGGACCTTTATTATTTCTAATATACATAAATGACATAGCTTTCATAGGTAATGATATAAAAATTGATTTATACGCAGATGATTCTACTCTTTATGAGTCCGGAAAAAATATATCAAAAGTAGAAATAAAACTTCAAGATCATTTAAATAACATTGACAAATGGTGCAAAATAAATAATATGGCCTTAAATCCAGATAAATCAAAATGTATGGTAATAGGAACAAGACAAAAAGTAAATATTATGAGAAAATTAATTCTTAAGATAAATGAAATAGCTCTTGAAAATGTAACTGATCAAAAAGTATTGGGTATTGCATAGATAACAACTTAAAATGGCACTTGCAAATTGACAATGTTTGTAGAAAACTTAACGGAAAAATTGCCTTATTTGAAAAAAATATCGTATTTTTTGCACTTTGATATGAAATTATTGTTTTACAATGCATATATATTGCCCATTATGGACTATTGTTGTATTATATGGGGTAAAGGAAACACAAACTACATAAATAATGTTTGTAAGTTACAAAAACGAATTGCTAAAATCATTTTACAGGAACCTCAAAGATCTCCGTCAATAAATCTATTCGAAATCTTAATTGGTTACCGTTCCTTGACAGATGTAAATACCACACGGCGGTGCTTGTTTTTAAAACTTTAAATAACATGGCACCGACTTATATGACAGAACTGATGACTTTATCCGACAACAAAATATATAACTTAAGATCTAGGTCACGAAAAGATATTGTATTATGGACAAGACCTAAAACAAATTATATTAAAGACACATTTTCTTATTATGGCATGAACATTTGGAACAATATACCTTTAAATATTCGTAATGCTAATAACCTTAAATGTTTTAAAGAAAAATACAAAGCATATCTTGATGTTCATATGAGTGAATGAATGAGTGAATGAATGAATAAATATATGAACGAACGAACGAATGATGCAATATTCGTATATGTTTAAACAAATTGTTGAGTGTCTGTCGAAAAAATATGAGTTGTAATATTCTAAAAATTACATATTATACATTCATTTTTCTACCTATGCATATCCTGTTGTTGTTGTTGTTGTTGTTGTGTTCTATTTCAGAAGGCCACATTGGAAATAAGATATATATGATTGTTATTGTATGTTCTTAATGTGTTAACCTTCTTTAAATAAAGATATTATTATTATTATTATTATTATTATTATTATAATCATCGATTTATGAACCTATGTCTTAGCTGTTATGTTCATGTCGTAGTTGTTTCTATAAACATACCGTACAATTGGAAGATGATGTGATTTCTCCAATACTAGATCTAGTAAGATACATTTTTTTTAGGAATTTCTAAAATTGAAACAGATAGTTATACATGATTATTTACAAAGTCACTGTCCTTTATAACAGACCAATATGAAATATAGATACATTATTAGGATATGTACATACATAAATAGATACAAACGTGCACGCACGCACGCATGCACACCACACACGCACACACTACGCACACACCAGAACGACGCGACATATGATAACGCAAATTAGGAATTTTTCGTTGTGGCATGTGTCGAATTTGTTTATTTTCATTTAACCTGGTGTGCCACCTAATGTACTGAAGTAGGGGCATAGTGACTATATTTACACATTGTTCTAACTTTACAAATTAGTAATTAAACATGAAAGTGAATTACTTACATAGAAAAATCAATGAAAAAGTACTTTGACAAAGATCGTCAGATAGAAATGACTTGTAGGTGACTGATTAATTATTTTGTTTGTAAAAAAACCGCCATCGTTAATCGAGTTATGTTTCTGAGAAAACTAATTGTGACAAAAGAACAAATGGTAAAATATTTCTGAATTTTCGCTTTATCTCAAAATTTATTCATGATTGATTCTACATATGTAGAGATCGAATTTATCGGATGAATAAATAGAGGACATTGAATGAGTTTAGCTGATTTTATTGGACGAGTTAAATAAAATTATACTACATTCCATTTATGCGAACCTCTGGTAAGCATAATATTTTTTCCAGTTCAATAAATTTAGTAATGCAGCTACACCAATATCATATTCTATTTATCATATATCTCAAATGAAATATGTTTACAGTTTATCACAAACCCGCGCCGATTTTGCGACTCCGTAAAATGGTATTGCACGGCCGTGTATATATTTTGACTTGACGTCATTTACGTTATACAAACATAGTGTAAAGACGCCAGAGACTCGCATGATGTAATCTTATTCAACTTGTTCAATAAATTCAGTATTGAACCTACAATCATTTAATATCTTATTTCATCACATATGCATGCCAACTTCGTAAGAATGGTATTGCACGTTTATTAACGTTATAGCGTAAAACGCGCTTAATGTTACCGTAACACTTTAGGCGCATCAGTTAAATTTGATTTTCTTTCACTTTGACAGTCTTTATTTTGGGTATGTGATAAATGGATTATTATATTCGTATAGGTTCAATACTGAATTTATTGGACTCGTTTTATAAAATAATATTATTCAACTCGTTCAATAAATTCAGTATTGAACCTACACTATCCTCTCTATACATACACACTGTCAACTATGGCGCCAAAAAACAAATGAGGTCAGGAAAATTATTCCTTCCCTCAATGAAGTTTAGCATATTTTTATCAGTCCTCTTTTTTATTAGCATGTTTGAATGGACATAGATATTACTTTTCTTGCATTAAAAAAACTACATACACACAGACCAAAGTACATCTATTTTAATTTCCTGTCAGTAACATATACCTTCCGTGTAAGTTAACAGTAAACTTACAAACATAACTAGCCTCCAGTGATATACATTGTACTCAGTTCTTTATTTTATGTTCATTCAATAAAAATGGAATTTATAAATTGTCTCGCGGCAATTTTATGCACCTTATTTCTGTCAAGTACAGGGTCGATGGAGCCAGACGGAGGGGGATGCCCAAGGTTTGCGTTTGAGCACAAACTTCTTGAAAGTCTTGTTCGTGTCGAACATGCAGTTACGACATTGGGAAATAAAATTAACAACCTTGAAGAACGGATTAACACATTGGAAAGTACAGGTAATTTTAAGTTTTAAGCCCTATCTTTTGTGATAGGTGAATGTGTAGGCTCCAAAGCGGAGCGCATCATGGGGCGTCATTAAACATAATAGGAGTTAAACGAAACTTTCCAGATTATGTCGTTTATTTCAATTAAATGTTTTAACATTTATATACTGAAGCCTATTTACTAGGCATTTCGACTTAGCTTCCGTGGTAAAGGCAAATTATTATTCTTATTTAGGAAAATGTAATCTTTGACTGAATGATAAATCTTAATAACATTTATAAAATTCACAAAATGCACATAAATATTTGCTATCTAAATAAAGGAAATTGTCTCATGTGCATCGTGAAAAAGGTTACAATGTTTTTTGTCGAGACCGATTTAAGTTAGAAAACGAACGAAACTGACCCACTTGAACATTAAAAGTGTATTGCAATAAAAACCACTAAATGAAAGTTTAAACCGCCTAAACCCAGTGCAATGGATAGCGAGAATATGATTCGAATTGAACTTTTAACCTCCGTCACTCCCCGACATATTTCGTGTTTATAAGGTGTTCTTGCTTAACTGATTGAGCAGAGCATGGGTATTTTGATGTGAATTGAATTTCTGACCCGTAGAGTGGGGCATGTACCAAGGTTTTCGAAAGTTCAAGATTAACGATCAACGCTATTCCCTAGGGACTGAAGCATAGCTCACAATTTGCTTAATATAAACAATTTGAATTAAACTGTCCCTTTGAAATGTGTATAACTCTTCAATATACTTGACCCCGAGTCTTAACATATATAGTAGTTATACCAGCCTCTCTCTTCCTTGGCGATCCAGTTCGTTTCGTTATTTAAAAAAAAAAATATTGTTACATTTCAGATAAAAGTAACAGCAAAATGGTTGCCTTCACAGCTGTTCTAGATCGCACTAAAAAGTTCAGTAAAGGGGACATTGTCAACTTCAACTTAGTTATGAACAACGCGGGAAATGGGTATGATCGAAACAGTGGGAGGTTTACAGCACCGGTATCAGGAACGTACATGTTTGCCTTCCAAATCGAACACTATACAAATCATATAGTAGTCCATCTTATGTTTGAAAATGTGCGCCAATGTAGTGCTGTTATAAATCCTAATGGAAAAAGTACACAGAGTGCAGGAAATGCCATAATTACGTTACAAAGAGGGCAATCTGTTTGGATTCAAACAAACGGAGGCGAATTATATGGCAGTGATAACTTTTACGGGACAGTTTTCAGCGGAGCCTTTTTATTTTAAAGGAAATGGTTTTCAGGCGGAAAACATTGTCGGCGATTTGGATCGCATATTTTTTAATACTCTGAAAAAATAATTAAAAATAATTGTACTGATGCACATCGTGTGAATGTACATCATTTCTTTGTTTTCCTTGCCAAGAATTAGAACTGTGTTTGAGTATCGACGATTTGGTACACATTCTTTTGGGATGGGACATGAGTGTGGTGTGGGCCATGCGTTTTCCGGACATTGATTTTTTCATATTCATTTTCATGTTGATTTCTAATTATCTCCGTGTCTAAACTACTTGGCAAAAGTCACAAAATACAGAATAGCATAACAATAGAGTTAATGTTCTAAAACATTAAAAGATGAATCACTCGTGGGATATGTTATCTGTTTTTGTTTGTCTTAATTTATCGTTTAACAGCTATGTTGCAAACTTTATTAACTTTTGATCTCCTCTCAAAATTCCATTTTTGTTACCGCGGTTCGTGAACAGGCTCACTCATACCGAGCCTGGAACATTTAAAACTTTACCAAGAATAGAATGAATTTTATTATGCTCCCCGAAGGGGGAGCATAAAGTCGCCACCTTGTCCTTCTGTCCGTCCGTCTGTCCTTCTGTCCGTCCGTTGTCTTGTCCGGAGCATAACTTTAAAAAACCCTTGGAGATAATTTGTTTAAACTTCACACGGTGGTAGAGGGTATTGAGGTGGAGTGCAGTGTCAAAGATTCATAACTCTATTTTGCACCGTTTTTGAATTATCTTCCCTTTTAGGGGGCATAACTCTAAAAACTATAAGAGATATCAACATGAATATTTGTAGGTAGTTAGATCTCAATGAGTAGCTGTGCAGTGAAGTCTTACGTGTACACTGTTTTAAATTATTCAAAAGTTATTTACTATAAGGAAAACAAATCATAGCCAGGTGTCTCTTTTGTAACTAAGATAAGCATTATCTTTTTTAAAAGATTTTTTTCTATGTAATTTTTCTTTTCTTAACATGAGATTTAATCAAGGAAGATACAGCTTTAAATTCATATGTATGACGATAATACAAACACAACAGCTTAAATGTTTTAGTGTAACAATAGGTTATAATATTTGGTTATAGTATTTACACCTAAGATATAGTATCGCACGATCATTTACGTCCCTTAAAAAATTTTAAATGCGTACATGTATAATAATAATAATCATTGTTTTTAACAGTTTCTTTTTTCTCTCTCAACTATACTCTTTCAATTTTGATTCGAAATATTTAAGTTATTTCACTACGTAGTTAAATGCATACTTTAACGCACATAAAAGCATGTTGGTATAAAAAAAACAGTCGTCAGATTGTTGTCTAAAGTCGGGGAAAAGGTTAGAATTGGGACATTGTCTTACATGGCTACACATGGTTCTGGTTGTATATTTTTCTATGTTGAGTACCACTAGCCGGTGCTAGGGTGTGTGAGGGATGTTGCACGTTTTTATTATCCCTCATGTACGGACACAATCAAACCCTTCTGCAATTTTCATGTAATTTTGCCGATTTTGATGCTTTCGAGGGATAATTTTTTTTCCAGATATGTATGTATAGATGAGACTGCGTATAATAAAGACTATATAGAGGATATTTGTTTAGTTCAGTGTAAGATCGGAATATATTTCACCGAGTGAGCACCAAAAGGTATATTTCACGAGTGGCGCAGCCACGAGTGAAATTTGAACTTTTGGTGTTCACAAGGTGAAATATATTTCGATCTTGCACTATTTAACTAAACAAATTTTCTTTTTATTATATGCAAAGAAACGTTTTAAAAAGACATTAAACCTAATACTATATGAAAAGCGCGCCAAATAATAATACAACGTGACGTCATTTACGACGTCACGTCATTAAGTTGGTACCCAGTACTGTGCACGCTGGTATTTCACTGAAACAACGTAAGGGGCTTAAATTCAAAACAGTGAAATTATCAAAGTGGTAATTTCACTGTTTCAAACAGTGAAATTACCAGCTTTATATCACTGATATATTTCTATAAACCACCGAAAAACATGTAATAAAATATGTATGTCATTGTTTGCAAAAGTATTTAATTTATTTCTACACTCAATAAAATACTTACGGAAGAGCATTAGTGCTAGGTGTATGTTTTTTATTAACTCGAAATTTCGAGTTACTAACTCGAAATTTCGACTTACTAACTCGAAATTTCGAGTTACTTATCTCGAAATTTCGAGTTACTAACTCGAAATTTCGACTTACTAACTCGAAATTTCGAGTTAGTTATCTCGAAATTTCAAGTTACTTACTCGAAATTTCGACTTACTAACTCGAAATTTCGACTTAGTAACTCGAAATTTCGAGTAACTAACTCGAAATTTCGAGTTACTTATCTCGAAATTTCAAGTTACTAACCCGAAATTTCGACTTAGTAACTCGAAATTTCGACTTACTAACTCGAAATTTCGAGTTACTTATCTCGAAATTTCGACTTAGTAACTCGAAATTTCGACTTATTAACATTACAAGAATGGCCAAAGTTATTAGTTAGATGGTATAAGATATAGTAGGCAGTGCCTTTGAACGATGGAGATGGAGAAACGGGTGCCTGGACAAACACTATTGAATTTAACTTATAAACTAAGTAATGGCATGTACACACCCGACATAAAAAATACAAGGCTTCCTTTAACTTGTACGTTCAGGCGTTCTTCAGACGTTGTATTGTATCCCATCTGTTCGAACATATCTTTTCACTAATCATATTCTTCTCATCCCTGTAAAAAACCCGATCCTATACTTCACGTGTGGGACATCTGAGGAAAGTATCGCGGCGTGGCCAAAATAGGTCGTGCTGAGGCCTTTGTCAAAATTGTTGGACTGACTATATTTCTTGTAAAATCGGATGCTTTTATATTATTCCCAACATATATATAACAAAAGTATCACTTTTATCAACTTTTATTAACACAATATGAATCAAAGTATTAGTAAATAATGAATAATGTTACAAAAACATTATTAGTATAAAGAAACGTGACAGACTAACTGGCGTATACACGCCATTTAAAACTTATTTAACACATGATATTGCACAGTTTACAATAGGGTGGGTTTTGGACTTGTTGTTTCTCCACATGATGGTTCTATGTGTGCTTAAGAAAAAGAAACACCCGGTTAACACGGAAATGTGGAAAGTGTGATTTTACAACCCCCCCCCCCCCCCCCCACAAGATATGTTCAGTATGTGTGGACAATTTGACCCTATAAAATTGTTCTGTTAAATAAATGTTGAGGTGCTCTGTCAATGTGCAACAGCTACACACGAAAGAAAGTATCTTGAATTCAATCCTTGCTTTCACCGGCAACCAATGAAAGTCGTGCAGTGTAAGTCGAAATTTCGAGTTAGTAAGTCGAAATTTCGAGTTAGTAACTCGAAATTTCGAGTTAGTAACTCGAAATTTCGAGATAAGTAACTCGAAATTTCGAGTTAGTAAGTCGAAATTTCGAGTTACTAACTCGAAATTTCGAGTTAATAAAAAACATACACCTGGCACTAATGCTCTTCCGTAAAATACTTGACAGTAGATCTAGAAATAACTTTTTTATACTGATATATTTTATAAATATTCTTTTTATGGTACTTTAATACTTGTATAGAAATGTTGACTACAACAAAAGTTTATTTCGGTTAACGGGGTTGTAACGATAGATTAGGGCAATGGTTCGCAGCAAAGATCTAATTCGTAGGGCCCAAGTTATTCTACATAATTTGAAATGAATATAAGATGAATGAATGTTACTAACTAAGAACTAAGATACTAAGAATACAATGTAAACTATAAAAAGGCATTCCGTGTGGCTAATCCCCTTCTATTGTGCTACAAATGCCAGGCCTTAGTTTTGCATATATAAATGTAAAAAAATATAAATGTTTAGTTTTCACTGATTTGTATTCTGCTGAAAAAAACTAATATAATATATTGGACATTTTCTTACCATGATTTGGGGTTTCAAAGCATAATTCAAACTGAAAAAAAGAATTCAAACAAGTTATTTCATATTTTTACATTTTCATGGCAGACTATACATAATTACACATAGATAGAATAGGTAAATATACCTTTAGTAGTTAAGTTCAAATTCTATTATTTTATACTGCTATAAAATACTGCTGAATAAAACATACATAAACCTATTCTAGTAAAACGATCAATACTTAAAATCACCATGTGATATCATACTTGCAACCTTTGCTGTTAACACAATACAAAATTCAAACATTCTTGCAATTCATTTTTATCACAGAATAAACTTGTAGGACATGTAACTGACAACAATTTCAGTGGCACTGGACCAATGGATGAAATCCTAATGCAGCTTTAAACAGAGTTTAAAAGAATTGTCATGCGTTCAAAATCATAAAGGAAAGTAGAATAACAAGGTTTTATCACCAATGACTTTCAAACCACATCACAACAAAAGATGACCAACAAGGATATCATCAAAATGCAAACACTAATTAATACTTCAAAAATGAAGGGTCAAAAAAGAAAAGTATAACTTATGACCATAATATAACTGACCATGCATGATCATTACCTGGTCAAATTATGGAAAATATAAAAATATAGTTTTTGCTTAAGTGACCTTGGCATTGACCCCATTCTGAATACATCAAAATGTAAAGGTCCTCACAAGATACCTACACTGTTCAGGTATCTTAGGTATCAAAACTCAAATAGCTTTATGAGAAAAAGACAATAACTCTAACTATAGGCTCAAGGACCTTGACCCAATTAACCTCATATTTTACCAAAGAAGTGATATCCCTTCAATAAGCTACCAAATATTTCAAAAAGATAAAAATTTGTCTCATAAATAAAAGCCCCATTTAAAATTTGTAGATATTTGCACCTGAAAGATTGGATGAAGGAAAAACCATGGACTAGATTATTATGTTCCCTCTGACATTATAGGGTAAAAATACACAAATGATCATTTCAAGAGAACATTTTCTTGTAGTCATAAACATGTGCTCAATTTTCAACCCCTTCCCTTCAGTTGTTTTGGAGATATAAATTAACATGCAAAAGACTTACCAGTGTGACGGCCATTGCAACTATTGAAAACGTGACTAAGCATGAGTTTTTTTGTTTTGTTTGTTTGTTTGTTTCATTTTATGCCTTTTTCCAACAGTATTTCAGTCATATAGGCGGGTAGTTTCCTAACCATCATTCCTGGAAAGTTACACCAGTACTAGACTACCTTTCTCCACGCTAAACTACCAAAGCATCTCCCAGGGATCGAACCCACGCCAGAGAGGTAACTGGATTAGAAGTCATCGACTCTAACCCCTCGAACAGTTTTAGAATTATGTCCTGGACAAAGTTCAAAGTGTGAAAATGAACAAAGGGGAATAATTAAAAACATAGGCAGAGCAGAGTTACGGTTCTTGTGCATTGCATACCTACTCAATGAGATCTATCTACCTACAAAGTTTCATGTTAATACCTCTTAAAGTTTTAGAGTTATGACCCAGACAAAGTTCAAAGTGTAAAATAAACAAAGGACTATAATTCAAAAATTAGGCAAGGCAGAGTTACTGTATTTGTGCACTGCACACCTACTCAATTAGATCTATCTAACTACAAAGTTTCATGTTGATACCTCTCATACTTTTAGAGTTATGTCCCGGACAAAGTTCAAAGTGTGAAAAATAAACAAAAGGGAATAATTCAAAAATTAAGCAAGGCAGAGTTACGGTTCTTGTGCACTACGCCTTCTCAATAAGATCTATCTTCCGTAACAGAATTTCATTTGATCCTCTTGTGTCTTTCAAAGTTAGTGTCTGTGAAGAAAAGCGGAGACTGACGGAACAAGGTAGTCATATATTGCCCCCAAATTTTTCGGGGAGCATAAAAAGTTGAAAGAGCGAGGCTGCTATTAAGCAGTTTGCAACTACAAACAATGTATGAAATTCTAATAAAGGATGATCTATTCTAACGATTTGTCCGGTGTACCTTTTTCACTAGTCTCATATTTTGACTGCGAAAACTAATGTAACCGACTATAGCACAAGCGCCGGCGAAGGCAACCATTGTATAATATAATAAAAAGCCTTAACAGCACAATTTGTTGCTTCCTTCCTCTACATCCGCCCCAAAACGGTTTTGTCGCGCTATGTGAGAATAGGAAAACTTGATTATATGGATACAATGTCTTGTATTTTACTAGTCCCTCAAGGTGTTACGGGGCTGAGTGGTTTGGCACTTTTTATATCCTCATGTGACTGGACTCAAGTATACAGAGTCTGCAACTTTCATGTTATTTTGCTGATTTAGATGCTTCGGAAGGATCATTTTTTCTATATTGGACATTTTCATATTATTATTTGGGGTTTCGCGAAGTTTAATAGCAGTATAATATTGATAATTCAAAGCATAACTAAATCTGAAAAAAAGAAAAACCTAAATAAATTATATCATGTTTTTACATTTTTTAACGCAGAGTATATAGATAAAATAGATAAGTATGACTGTAGTATTTTCAAATTCTTTTTTATTTTATAGTGATGTAAAAAAATACTTCTAAAAACATTAAGGCTCCCACGTTTACAATTTTTTGTAAACGTTTACACGATTGCTCAGAACCGAAACGTATAACGTCTAAACGGTGGGTACTGTCTTTGTACTAACCTACACATGATTCAAGTACTCTAAATGGTATATTACCTTTTATTTACAAATAATTAATGGCCAGGGATCATAACGTTGAGTCGAACACAGCTTTTCAGCATGTTCCTTATTTCGCTCGTTTGGTGCAAAGATCAAAAGGTACAATCAACGTTACCAATGTATAATGTCACGATAGTGCTCGATAATGCGTGTGTGAGGGTTGTAAATACTATTTCCGCATTTACGTGCGGAATAGAATGATTAAATTGATAGAATTTCAGAACTTGCAATTGAGTAAGATATTTTGTAAGACAATTATAAATAGTCGCTCGATTAACGGTAAAAAGTTATCGTAAACAGTTCGACTGCAAAATCGAACGAAGTCCGTTCTTAAACTCGTAATCGGGGGCTTAAAAAAACATACATAAACATTAAACAACCTATTTTTATAGAAAATAATCCATAAATGTGATATCATATATAGCTTTGCAGTGAACAATACTATAACATAAACATGCTTACATCATTATTATCACAGAATTAACTTGTAGGACGTATAACAAACAAGAATGTCAGTGGCACTGGTGGATGCCACCCTGATGCGGCTTTAAACAGAGTTAAATGCATTGGCAATCATTGCAAAATCATGAAGGAAAGTAGAATAATCATCTTTATTACCAATAACCTTTTGTCTTCTTGTTTGACTCTTCAATTGCGTTCTAACCACGCTATTCTCTATATCAGCAAAAGATGTCAACCACAATGTGCCTATATCAAAATAATTTTATACTTTTTAATGATGTTTCAACATAATTGTTGAGTCTAACAAAGGAAAGGTACAAAAATGTTTCACTAACCTATGTGACCTTGACACCATCTTGACCCCACTAAAGTAAACAGTTCCATGAGATAACTAAGTGATCAAATCATGAAAGTACAATGTATTGTGATGAAAAACATATTTTCTAGCTCAGCTGACATTAGCAGTGACCCAATCTAAACTACATCTAAGTGTAGAGGTCCTCACAAGGTTACATATACCACATGTCTAAGATATCATTACGGAAAGCATAGCTACAAGTTTAAGATTTCATGATTTGCTTTAATTTCATGATCATTTTCTCATTAAATTTTTTGTAACACTTTGCTCAAGTGACTTTTTGAATCATTGTTTTTTTTCTCTTGATCACTTTTAACGCTAATACATCAATAAGGCAACATGATGAAGTCTACTTAAAAATAAATACAGTCTAACTAGTACTCTTACACTTTTGGAGCTCAAATTTGGGCTTTTGGATATTACAACCCTATAAAATACAAATGGGCAATTCCATGTTTAAAGCTTGACTAGTCCATTCTACAAATATAGAGGTGTAATGGCTATTTGATATTATACAGAGCCATGATTAGAAACATTTTTAAGAAGGGAGATAATTCAAAAATTAAGATTGGGCAAAGTGTATAAACATATAATTCTTATCATAAATATTATACAAAAGCATGTATACAAATAATTATAGAAATAATTAAATCACATGGTTAAATAGGTAAAATAAAAACTTTATCAAACAAATATTCTTTAATAAAATGGTCATAAATGATCCCTACAACATTTTTATTGTTAATAAAACAAATAAGCAGATCAATATGTTTAGGCAAAAAGGAATTGTTCATTGTTTTTCATTTGTTGAGAGCACATAATTAAACAATAATTATGGGCTCACCAGAGCTCTGCATTTGACATGCATTTCTTCGACCATTGTATTTAAGATTACTCAATTCAATATCCGATAACACCATGAGATCTTGACAAATTATATATAATACTATCACTTTTGAGCCCTGCCTCTAGAACTATTTTTCTAGTTCTAGCCACATTATAATGAAATCACTTGTGCCTCAGAACTTAACATTCTAAGCGCATCTATACTATGGAAGAAGAAAAGTTGTGACTCAAGTTAGGCTCGAAATCACTTATAAAAGAAGAAAAACTATCTATAACAATAGAAAATTTAGATAAATGCAATACACTATTTGTTATGCCATAAAAAGTTTTTCAGATTGGTCCACTTATTACTGTCATGATACAGGTATGTCATGGACGACTGTAAAGAAGATTGCAACGTTTCTTTCTCGTGTTCGAATTCCCACAAGACTATACCCCAAACAATGGCAGCAAACCATGGGAACGTCTCTCCGTTTGGCTTCGGTATATATCCTCTTTTCACTGCCAGTTTAGCCAGTCCATATATAATTCTTGATAACAAATATAAATTTATCTGAAATGAAAAACAAAAGAGAATTTTGAAGTTTGAATTGAAAAGTATTAAAAATGAAATCAAAGTACAGACAACCCTGTGAACAATGGACGTCGGCATCCAAGGGAGAAACAAAGTATGGCCTTTATATACAAGTTTAGTTTAATAACATTTTATTGCAACTTATTTTTACATAAATACATTAAAATTACATGAATGATACAAAAACGGATATATAGTGCAAATGGGTCGGCTACAAGATACAACAATATTAACAACAGCCCTCCCCATAAAGCAGTATTAAAGATATTATATTTATTGCGGTACTTTTCATGCAATTATTTTTAAAGGCCAGTGACGAGGATACATTTAGTTATATACAAGTGGTCTTTATTCAGATGTTACTTCAAAGAAAAATTATCCAAAAGTGGTCTTTATTTACAGGTTTATCTTTACTCAGGGTGGTCTTTAGCACAGGTTTGACTGTAAAGTATTCAATATGCAGAATTTTGTTTAATGCAGTTATACAATTTTGTTTTTTAGCATTTTCCCAGTTCCAATTTTACCACTCTCTAAAAATGGTATTGCACAGTTATGCATATATCTTCATGTGGTGTCACATTTTTCAAACCCTGTGACATCTGGCACCCAACGTGGGGCTGTGACTGCATACAGCTCAGAGTTTAAATCACATTGCTCTGTAACCCTGAGAAATTTGAGGACGAATTTCAATATAGTAGGGGAAGTATGTCATGGTTCAAAACTGTTTATTAGAATGGGGGTGAGACAATGTAAGATGCCTGATAGCTCAGCTGGTAAAACTGCGGAACGGTGGTCCTAGGGTCCCAGGTTCGAGTCCCAGTCAGGCTGCATGTTTTTCTCACCCTGTAACAGGTTGAATCGGTTGCTGTAAACAGGCTGAGTGTTAAATGAGTGAAAAATGGAAACCCAAATATTAAATCATACCTGTTCATTAACTTTGTTATTTTTTCCAAATACAAAATAACCTCCTATAAAGGCAGCTATGAAGCTGTGAATCTGGGATTTCTCCTCTTGAAAATGCTCCATTAAACCTGTTAAACTTTTATACAGGAAAACAAAAGATGCAAGGTTTTTGGAATGTGTAAATGTTGCTTCAAGTATAGCCCTAACCTTCTCACGTAAACTGAAAAAAGAAGAATTTTCGCATAAGCTGAGATAAACAGACAGGTAATAAGTGTACTGACCATTGATTAGAATAATAGGGAATAACAATTTTGATATTCATCTTTTATTTGTCAGTCAGGACTGTTTAAAATCACATGAAAACAGTTTGTCATACATTGACTTTTCAGTTTTATAGCTTGAAACAGTGCACTACAAATGCTCCTCTCATCTTTTCTGTCACAAAATGGTACCCAACATGACTGACTGTCCCTGTTTCTGACTGATAATCCAAAAGTCAAAGTCCCCACTATTCCCCAGTGGTAAGTTCATTGACTGGTGCATGACATACATTGTATAATTTATAAACTATATACATGTATCATACATAAAAAAGCTACTTTATCTTTATATCAATTTATAAGATCAGTTAATAATTACCATGTAATTTCCTAAGCAGTAAATTTAGCAACATAAATGATTTCAAACTTACAGCTGTTTTATTAAAACAAAATGTAGATACACTTTAAGAGTAATTAAACGTAGATTAACTGACCAATAACCTATACCATTTAAAACATCTAATTGCATGAATATCAATTTCACCCATGTACTTGCATCTTTTGTTGAAGTCTTTACAATACAATAGTTTTAAAATTAGACAGAAATTAATTTTAAATCTTGAATAAAACATAGGATTTACAAAAGTAATAGTAACATGTATATATAAACCATTTTTACCTGCCCTCCTTGAACAGAAATGTCATGACCAGGGCATGTGGAAATCTGATTTTGGCACCATACCTAAAATGAGAATAATACACATTCTGCAGCTCTACTGACTAAGGACTAGCTGAGGCTTTATAGGCATTTTCTCCAAAGTCAGTAAACAGATACATGTTTATACTATATTTATGTTTGTCTTCAATTTTCTAAATGGTACAGAAAAAACATTTTCTAATTGCCTTAATTTGAACTTCTTGTGTGGGTCAGGCTGTGCGCGATAATGTTTATAACATATCTTGTATATTTGTTTGGTTTTTTTTTGTATTCCAATATTTATAATCAGTTGTAAAATGGGTGTTTAATATATGTGCAGAATAGAATAGAATATTTTTACTTTTATTTCCAATCAAGTGTCATGTTAAATGACATGTGAATCACAAGAATAATAATGAGATCAAAGATCAAATAAAAACGTTAAAGAAACTAAAACTTGATTTGTATTATGTGCTTAAGTGAATAGTCTTTTCAATGTTGCAATTTTATGCCTATAAAATGCTTAGTGTTTGTGTAGGGTATCAACAGGTCAATAAAATGAGGTAAACTTGCTTATCATGCATGATGAGTATGCACTGAAATTCAGGTTTACATTATGTAAAGTTTATTATTTTGCTAAGTGTCCTATTATAATTAATAATTGCAATGAAAGTTTGACTGGTTAAAATAACTTATTTTTTCACTCATTTAAAGGATGTGATTTTTTTTCATAAATATATGATGATACTTTAATCCCTTTCACACTTCCCTTGTTCTTTAATTGACAGGTTACTAAGTTACTGTTTATATTAAAAGTCACAAATAGATTAATTTGTCAGCAATTGAAATATATATCTACATGTTCATTGATCTTTTTTATATTTGTATGTCATCCCTTAATTGTCTTTCGTCTAACGTGTCATCAAAATTTGAGGGGTGAAGTGTCTTTTAGGGGTTGGGGGTGAAGTGTCTTGTTCCCCCCTTGACCACAAAATACTGTTACGCAGTTGTACCAACTAGATAATTCAACTAAATGTCATGGAATTAAAGTGTTTACTAATTAGGGTAGATAGTGTGTAAGCGGCCAGGTAGCTCAGCTGGTAAAGCCCCGGTACAGTATTCAGAGGGTCACAGGTTCAAGTCCCGGTCAGGCTGCACATTTTCTCGCACTGTAACATTTGGCGCAAAACAGAGACCCAAGAAGGTATATCATAAGCTCCTAGTCCAATTTCACATTGTTTCCTTTACCCATTAGAAAAATGAGGGTGGATTTATATATGGGTACCACTAAAATACGCAATGGAGATTTTTTGGCGCAACGGACGCTGAGTGAACGGGCGCAACGGAGATATTTTTTTAGAAAAACTGAGTGAGTGACACAATTCCTTTTTTTAAGGTCAATATGCTTTATTTAATTGTCTAAAACGATTTTTTACCACTATTAAGTAAGTATGATTTAATTTTTTTTATAAATTGTACATGTTTAATTGCACTGAATGGTTATATGCCTGGCGAAATGGAAATATCCTGGCGCAACGGAGAATTTTTTTTATGAAAAACCGGCACAATTCCTTTTTTTAAGGTCAATATGCTTTATTTAATTGTCTATAACGATTTTTTTACCACTATTAAGTAAGTATGATTTAATTTTTTTATAAATTGTACATGTTTAATTGCACTGAATGGTTATATGCCTGGCGAAATGGAAATATCCTGGCGCAACGGAGATTTTTTTTTATGAAAAACCGGCACAATTCCTTTTTTAAGGTCAATATGCTTTATTTAATTGTCTAAGACTTTTTTTACCACTATTAAATAAGTGTGCTTTCATATTTTTTTAAAAATTGTACATGTTTAATTGCACTGAATGGTTAAATGCCTGGCGAAATGGAAATATCATGGCGCAACGGAGATAAGTTTTTATGAAAAACCGGCAAAACGCATTTTTTATAAAGTCAATATGCTATATTTTAGCATCAAAAATGATGGTTTAAGACTATTAAGTAAGTATGTTTTAAGATGTTTCATGAATTTTATATGTTGAATTGCAGTGAAGAGTTAAACATGCCTTGCGAAATGGAAATTTCATTGCGCAACGGAGATAATTTTGGAAAATGGGCACAGCGTATGTACTAATATATGGAATTGATTAACACCAATGTTATTTGAATGAATAAATCTATAAAAAAATGATATAAAAACCTTAATCATATATCAAATAGCTGCAATTTTGATGTTGTAAAGGATTGTGTGCCGGCGAAATGGACATTTTGTCTGCGCAACGGAGATTTGTTTTTTTGCGCAACGGAATTTATAAAGAAAACAACCTTTGTCTCGAATAGTAGTTTGAAGTAGTAAAACATTAAAGATATTTACTGAATTACTGAAGTGGTGTAATAAAAGTCTGTTATATGAATTAAAAAAGAATTTGAATTAAATATTGTTTTGAAAGATTATACGAGTGAAAATGAACTTATCAACGGCGCAACGGAGATATATTACAGCTAGCGCAATGTCGTTGCGCAACGGAGTTTTTTTCTTCATATAAATAACACAGCGGGCCTTATATAGCCAAGGTATATAAACGAAATCAGGTAGATCAAATAATAATAATAATAATAATAATAAAGGCTTTATTTAACGAGGCTACATATTCGCCAAAACGATCTTCCATATGTACCTCAACATATTTACAACATATTTACATCAAATAATTATACAAAAGACAATGTAATATTATAAAACATGGTATTAACTAGTTATAAATGCAATGACAAATTAAACATACTGCAGTAAACATAATTATACAAACATAATACTATGGTACTGGTTTAACCAGAGTACTTCCACTTTATGTAAGCTTTTTTGAATTTTTCAGTACTTTCAGACTGACGTACATAGAGTGGTATATTATTCCAGATTTTAGTTCCAGAATAAGAAAGTGATTTACGGTAAAACTCAAGATTAGGTTTAGGGACATGTAGATTAAGATTGTTTGTTGATCTAAGATTTCTGTTATGTAAAGTTGAGATAAAATGAAATTTTTCTTTCATGTAGCATGGTGAGTTTTCTTCATGTAATGATTTGTATATCAGGATTGCCTTTTTGTACTCAACCCTGTCATTAAATTTCATCCATCTTAATTCTTTGAAAAGAGGTTCAGATGGTGCATCTGCAGCTTTATCTAGGATAATGCGAGCTGCTCGTTTTTGAAATTTTAGTATTCTCTCAAGAAGTTCTTTTGAGCAATTTCCCCAAATTGAACAGCAATAGTCTATATGAGGTAAAATATAGGCATTATAGAAAAGTTTCCTGGCATGTAAATTGAGATATTGTTTTAACCTTAAAAGAAGATAGAGATTACTATTGCATTTCTTTATTGTTTGTTCTACTTGAAGTTTCCACGTTAGGCAATTGTCAACTTGTACTCCAAGAAGCTTTTCAGATTCAGTGAACTCTATATTATTGTTAAATAATTGAAGTGGTGTACTTGTTGATGCATGAATGTAATGTTGGGTCTTTTTTGAGGCTGATATGTACATAGCTTTAGTTTTGTCTGTATTAGGTATCATAGCACTGTGAGTGCACCATTCTTGAATAGAGTGTAGGTCTTTTTGATGTTTTACATTTAGAGTTTCAAGCACGTTCCTCACAAATTTTTCAGATATTGGAGGAATTCGAAACAATTGGTCAGTTTTGAAACAATTTGAATTATGATCTCTTAGTCTAGTTTTATATGATTCGGGATAGTTTTTGACATTAGGTGCCCTTTTAAAAATACTTGTAAAGAATTCATTAAATTTTGTTGCGCTTTCAGCAGGATCAGTGATTGGTTCTCCATTTTCATCGTTAATGAATTGAGTTTGAGTATTAGTATTTTTCCCTGATAGGTGTTTTAGATTTTGCCACATTTTCTTTGTATCTTTTTTATTTTCATTGATTACTGTGTTGAAAAATTTCTTTTTAGCTTCTGCAGTAAGTTTCTTGACTTTTGAACGAAGTATTTTATAAGTATCATATTTTATGGCCTGTTTTGCTTTATCTCTTTCTTTAATTGTTTCGGCTATTTCATGAGTGAACCAGTCTGGCTGATTTACATATTTAACTCGCCTTGTTATGTGTGGTGCATGTTTGTTTAGGACTGATGTTAAGGTATTAATAAAATAGTCTAATGCATCATCAGTATCTGTAAATATGTCAAGTACTGACCAAGGTTGATTTTGTAATTCAATGAGATATTCATTTTCATTAAAAGTTTTCATATTTCTATAAGTTATTACAGAATGTACAGGTCCATGTTTAGGCTTATGTCTAGACTTGCGCACAAAACAGACTGGGTAGTGATCACTAAGTGTAAGGACCGGTACATGTATTTTATGTATATTCTCAGGAACATTTGAATAGATATGATCAATTATAGTAGATGTAGTGGAAGTAACTCTGGTTGGTGTTTTAACAAGTTGTTTGAGATTGAATGTATCTGTAACATGATTCCATGTGTTATTAATTGTTGCTGAATTGACATAATTATAGTTAAAGTCTCCAAATAGAATTAATTCTTTGCCTTCTAGAAAAATCTTTTCAAGTATTTCTTCAATATCTGTATTCCAGCTAGAAGGTGATGAGGGAGGTCTATAAATATATCCAACAAGGAAAGATTTTTGATTTTCACATTTAACCTCAATCCATATTGCTTCTATTGTTTGTCTATTCAAATCTGTCCTGTGATAGCAAGGGTAACACTGTTTTGTATATAATATAACACCACCTCCATTCGAACCTCTATCACAACGGAATAACTGATAATTATCTAAAACATATTCACTGTCAGAATAATTTTCATTAAGAAATGTTTCACATAGGCCAATAAAATCTAGTTCTTTTACATTATCAATTGTATGCCTAAATTCATCAAATTTGTTGTTAAGATGGCAAATATTTAGATGCATAAAGTTTAAACCCGACTTATCAAATAGATCACTAGAAAAGAATTTTGCAGAGTTCAAGTCACAGACATTAGTATTATTGACACTTTTGATTGAGTCTTCATTTATGGCCACCAAAAGGGCATCATCATTGGTAGCTGATGAGATTCTCGCTGATGTTGCCACTGTTTTGGTTGACTTCTCCCCATTTGTTTGTAGAAGTATGATTGTTTCCAGGGTTGTCTGTTGATTGGAGGTCCTCTCTGGTATCTCTGATGACTCTTGTTGTATGGGAGGCCCTGTCTGTGAAAATTTTCTTCAGGTCCCTTAATGTCAGCAGAGATTTTGATTTCAGTAAAGAGTGCCTTTTTCATGTTTTTAGCAAGAATTGCTGCTCCAGTTTGTGTGAGATGTACTTCATCGTAGTACAGAGATTTATCTACAGAACCATTTTTCATGAAACTACTGGTGTTGTCCAAGAACACATGGGCATTGTCCTTGCAAAAGATAGCTAGCTGGCAGTTTATTTCAGCGATTGGTTTGGTGGAGAGTTTATCATATTTCTTTGGTAAAATAGAAGAAATTATGATCTTTGTATTTTGATTTATTGATTGCACTTTTTGTGTTAAAGTCTTAAAATTATCAATAACTTGATTTGTAGTTTCTGCATCTGATATGTTATTGATTCCAGCATGAATTATAGTTACATCACTCTGAGATAAGTGTTCTTCGGTATTTCCAGAATCCAGATTGTTGGTTATGTCTTGGACTTTTGCAGCAGGATGTGATTTAATTTGGGTGTCCAAGATTTCTCCTGAGAATTTCTTTCTGTTGATAATTTTTGTCACTGAGTCTCCAAGAATACAGATTTTTGGTTTTTGGTTGGGATGTATTGATGCAACATTGGAGTTTTCTTGTAATTCTGATGCAGTTTCTTTGTTGGTAGGAGGTTGGGATAAGGTTGTTTTATTCTTCTGCATTTGTGCTTGAGTTTTCCTTAAAGTGTTTTCATCATCATTAAGGAGTTGTTTTTTCAGCTGTACAACTTCAGCTTGAAGTAGATACAAGTCTGTATTTGACGGCAAATTGACAGTTCTGTTCTGAAGAAGCTGGAGTGTTGAAGCAAAATAATGGATACAGTGCCACAATTGGGGGAAAACTATTAGTGACTTAGTGGTTTAGGTATTTTCCTCTCAACCAATGCTCACGGCCATTCTTCGACAGTCCGTTATTATCAAGGATCGGACATGAGAGTGTGGTTCTAATAAGTCCGTATGTACAATAACTGGTAACTTTCATAACCATATATTAAGGTAGGGAAAAGAAACAACATATTTATCAATAAAATATATTCAACATTATTTATGTCATAACATGAAATTATATGTACAGTACACAAACCAATAAATAATTATTAACTTATTATGTCAGATATTATGAGAATTTTTTATAAATATAATCTGATTGAATTTAAAAAAAATTATGTAGAAAATGGCAAATTTGATTCTAAGGAAATGAATGAATATTTAAAAAAAAATCTATTGCATTTATTTTGCACCTATTTAAGTTAAATAGAAGAGATTATTCTGCATGAATGTATAGATATCTTAAGAATTTGTACATTATATACAAAATATATTTAAACCTTTAGAAATAAACATAACTATGAAAAGCTGAATTAAGTAATATATGTTAATGAGAAAAATATTTTTTATTTGGATGAAAATAATTCATTTACATGAAAGAAAATACATAATTTATTTGAATAATTTAAAGTTACATTAAATAAATTTCATAAAAAAAAAGAAATAGCGACATTTCATCAATAAATTGGGTTTCATATCGACTCCAGATCTTATTTTGGTGTCCAGGCAACCAAAATGAGTTTAATGAGCATACAAATGTGCAACCTCATTGTGGCGAATTCGGAAGTACAATTTCTGTTTGCATGAGAAACTCCGCCTTCAGATCATCCGTACATCAATATTTAATCAACAAACATGACTATAAGTAGCAGTCCTAATTTAACGGTATATTTCCGCATTGTAACGGATATTTTCATACAAATTTAATCTTTTTTATGAGATGATTATTTTTTCTGAACCACAGGCCTAGTGCACCGTGAAGCTTAAACGGTAAAAGTGTGTTTGCACAAGAAAATCTTATATTTGCTGTGTTCCGGATAGCAACTATAACTCCGTGACGTAGCGCATACACGGGCTGATTATAGTCTTCATTTGCATGTTACAATTCGTATACGTACTTTAGTGTTACCGTAGGGTTTTCCATTTAAAATCCTAATTTATGAACAATATTTGATGAGATTTACAACGATACTGTTAAAAAGGTTAATGAAACTGTAGAATGCTTGGTTTTTAGGCCGACGGCAAAAATATTTTAACATATTTATTTAATGTAACTTTAAGCAATGCAAATAAAACGAAGTATATACACAAACATTAACATATCGTATGATAGCATAATAAGCACAAAGTATATTATTAGTTTAACAAATACATTAGTTGAAATTATATATACATAATATACATGACATGAAATATGTTGTTCGCTTTATATACAGTGTTCACATAACTAATCACAAAGGACACGCCGTTTACAAGACGGTGTCCTCGACCTTTCAGCCCTTTTTCGTTTTTGTTGATTAGGCTTTTTGCCAGCTGATGGGGTTTTAATGACCGTTCGTTGTCCGTTTGAGGACCTGATTTCGTTAGCGTGAAATCGCCCTTTATCATTTCTAAATCGTTTCATCCGATTGTTCTGCTGGTCACCAGTCATCATAGACCACGTTGAAACGTCGACCAAATGATGCTCGAATGGTCGAGCCACTTTAAAGTTTCCCATCCCTCTTATTGCCCTTAGTCTCTCTTTACTTTCATTATCTACTATTTCCTGCCAACTCTCTATGAATTTTGGTAAGTCACATATCTTCCAATTCACAGCTGCCTTAAGTACATGATTTGCGCTTTCCGAATTGTTACTTGTCCAATTAGACTCAATTTTCCCTTGTCTGAAAGGCGTAATGATATGTTCTTTCAACAAAGGTAGTAATCTGTCTTCAAAATAGTTCAAGAACCTTTGGTTTTCTGGCTTAACAAGTAAGGAACGCACATTATCTACGCGAACATTTAATGTATCATCGTCCATCGATTCAGTTATTCCATTTTTGTCATAAATCAAACCACAAATATTTTGTCTTTCTTTGAGTGTACACCCGGAATGTTCTTCCATGTATTTCAAAGTATTATTCTTTAAATGTCTGGTGCAAAGAACGTGTGTAGCACCGGAAAAGCATCTATGTATCGCAGTTTTAAAGGCGAGCTCTTCGTCTGTTCCGATAACTAGATTGTCGATTTCATTATCTGTCAAACGGTCTGCAATGTGATGCATGAATATTTTATAAGTGTCCGCCGACGAATTGGTGTGAATAAACGTCGGTCCGAAGCAGATAGGATGTTCCATGTTAGTTCTTCTTAAAACTGATCGATCTTTAAATACTGTCGGGGTAACATGGAAGTCACCAAGATTAAAAGTCTTATCTAGTCCTAAGATTTCACCACCTTCTTTACAACAGAACCTTTTAATATCACATATTTGTTGATTATTATATAAAGTTATGACAGGGTGATTTAATCCCTGTACATGGCACACCCTTTGTACACAGCCATTATTCTTAACCATTTCTTCAACCGCAATTATATGATCTGCGGCGTTGGAATTTGGCTTATCTTTCTTGTTTAGATTGTATTTGAAATTCATTAATTGTTTATCGTCTCTTTGTTTGTCAAAGTCATTATCGTGTTCACTATTCATCTTTTTTTCTACTTGTTTTGCGCTTTTATGTTTTAATTCACTTTTTAATTCTGCCTTAACCTTCTCTTTTGTTTTTATGTATTTTTGGTTCTTCTGTGCGTTTTTAACATTGCCGTGGAATTGAGCACCAGGAAATTTTCCAATATATTCTATTAAAGCACGGTCTTTTGGCAGGTAACTGAAATTTTCCGGTGTGTTGCCGAACCATGTTATGCGTCGTTTGCACGTGTTGGATGCGTTAAGTGTTTGATATGTTTGGTGCATTACTAATACATCTGCTTGTTCCGGTTGTGGTTCTAGCGGCACGTACACTCTCTTTGATTTTATTGTTCTTTCAACGCAATATTTGTTATCACGTAATACAACTGTCACTACTCGATCTTTATCTTGGACAAACAATGTTTTTGGGCAGGAAGGCTTTTTCCAAGCACCATAATCATCCCAGAACTCAGTTTTTTGACCCTGTTCACGTTTACTCATGTTGTCGGTATTGTCCACAATATAGAAGTGTCCATCTTTCCTACCAGCAGGAACATATGATAAAGCACTATGTGGGGCGCGAAAAGTTTGAAAAACTTTTTTCGTGTCCATGAATGAATTTCCTAAAGGACCAGGTATGACCAGATTTACTTATTCCATAACGCAGCTTTCAATACATTTTGTTAAAAAAAAACTGTTATTATTTAAATAAGACATATTCGGTAAGATTTACATAAAGTTCAAAATACTTAAAAAAAATCATGTCTTTAAAATACAGGGATTTTGTTGCGTTTTTATTATTTTTTGTTGCTGATCCTTATATATATTTTATTTTCATTTCAGATATGTGTTCCTGAACTTGGGAGGAAATTCATTTAACGCCGACTGTAATCCACATACTGTGTATTTAGAGATAATTGACATTGTAGACAAAATGTACAAAGCTGGTGTGCAGCGTGTATTTGTTGCTAGCATTATAGAGCGTGGAAAATTCCCGCACTGGACTGGACTCAATCGGTCCATTTTCAACAAGATGAGAAATTCGGTCAACTCGAAATTGAAAAAATACTACAGAGAAGATTTCATTCAGATAGGGAAAAGACTAAAATTCGATAGACATTACGACGACGATAAAGTGCATCCAGGTTTACAACAAGGTGGACTGAAATTATTTAAGTACTGTGTGCTGAATGCATTCAAAAAAACATTGTGATTAAATCATATTGTAACATAAACCTGTAATTTTCATATCAATAAAAATAAACACATTTCTGGATTTCATTTATTTCATTTATCTTATAATGAATGTAATAAAAAAAATATGACAATCTATACCTCACAGAAGATACATTTATCCGAACAATTCTTGGAACACACATAACAAGGATATCTAGCCATTTTGAATTCTTAAAGAAGAAGAATTAAGATAGGAACAAATATGACATATATATGTTTTCGGGTCTTTTGATATATAACCCTTTGTTAAATTAAAATTAATTACCAACCCGCTTCTTCTGATGGAAATTTGTCATAAAAGATGCCGCCGTGACACTTGGTTCTCAAAACAGGTGCAAATTTCCAGGTAGTAATTATGACGGTCAAGTTTTCTATTACAAGTGTTATAAACATTAAACACCCGTGCCATACACGTGCACGATACTTGGCTAATTGCTAACAATTCCCGCGTAATTGATTACCTTAATATCATAATTGATTACCTTAATATCATAATTATGAAATATTTGGATTGCTTTTGATGAAATGTATACAATGTATACACAATAATTTAAAAAGTACACAATGATTAATGAAGAAAAGAAATAACTTAATATATAATTAAATATAATTAAACTATTATGATAATCCCCGTTGCGCCGAAATGTGTCCATTTCGCCGTTAGATAAATATTTTTTTATCTTATATCCTATTTTCAACATTTAGGAAAGTATTCATTTTTAAAATTAATTATTATTATTCTAAAATTCTTTATGTTTAAACATAAGATTTACCAGTTATGCAAGTCTTTATTTTACGTTGCGCCGAAATTATATCCATTTCGCCGTCTATTTAGAATCTGATATAATCAATATTCATTAAATGTTTTTATCTTATATCATATTTTCAACATATAGGAAAGTATTCATTTTTAAAATTAATTATTATTATTCTAAAATTCTTTATGTTTAAACATAATATCTACCCCTAATGCAAATCTTCATTTTCCGTTGCGCCGAAATTATGTCCATTTCGCCGTCCATTTAGAATCTGATATATTCATTATGCTACCTAATAAAAACAAACTTATACAGTCTATGTTAAAAATATGTATAAAATATCTACAATACCAACTTATATGATTATTTTATGTTTTAGACATAAAAAACAGTACACAGTTTTGAAAATAAAATCTCCGTTTCGCAAAAATCCATCGGCGCAACGGAGTTTATGAAAGATATAACAACAATACAATGAATGTTTATAATAAATAAAATACACAACATTGATTTTGTAATATCAATATATGACTTTATTTAGTATATACTAATGCAAATTCAATTAAAAGTACTTTGTTTGCTAGTTTTGAAAAAAATAAATCTCCGTTGCGCCAATGAATTTTTGCGCAACGGAGATATGATCGGTATTACAACAATACAATGCTTATAATATAGAAAATATTGTTTTTAGATGATTTCTATTAATTCAAAACATTATTTTATTCACCACATACTAATATAAATTTAAAAAATGCATTGCTATTCGTATTTTATTGCCATATTTTAAATTTTGCACTCCGTTGCGCCCGTTGCGCCAAAAAATCTCCGTTGCGTATTTTAGTGGTACCATTTATATATATATAGTGGAGGAGTATGTCATTAAGTAATAAGGGTAGATTGTAAGCGGCTGGATAGCTCTGTCGGTAGAGCACCGGAAAAGTATTCCATGGGGTCCGGGGTGCAGGCTGCACATTTTTTGTCACTCAGTGACATATATTTTCAATTTATCTAATAAAAGCAAACTTAATTATTACGAAACGGCCAAATTACGAGATGCAAAAGGTTCGAGTTTGTCTTGGGGCGAAAAGTTCAGTTTCTTCTTTTTAATTTTCTACTAAATTATCAACACAGTTATAAATAAGGTGAGTGCATATTGTTACCAATGCTTTACAAATACATAAAATCTTACACTGCTCCATTTCTTAACCCTTTTATGACTGACAATACCGGCCGGTATTGGCCTGAACTTAGAAACCCATCAATTGCTTGTCTGGCTGCCATGTTTTGGTCATGTGACACCAACAGGGAGAAGTTATTGTTATGAATTAATTTTTATTGTAAATATCAATAAAATGCGTAAAAATCCTTTAATTTATATGAATTATGTTTTAAAAGAAATAGAAATTAATATCTGAATATGTTAGGCATGAGAAAAAATAGTAAAATATACACATTAATAAAGTAACTTTGGTATGAAATCTTTAAGAACATGTCCCTTGAAAAAACATGGCTGCGCCCATTAAAGATTGATAAAAACGCAAAAATAATTTCAAAATGGAAAATAATACAATAAAATACAAGTCTTTTGCAGCAGTTACACAAGATGTTTGCCAAACCTTAGCAAATTATTACTAGTACGTAAAAAACAACAGCAAAAGCAAATAAATCACTCAGATAAAGAAATGTCAAAACTCAAAGAAACTGGTTATAACACATGTGAGGCCCTAGTTAGAATACTGTCTCACGGTTTGGCATCCATGGCAAATACCACAGACGCTTTGGGTGTGTAGCTCCAAACGCCTTAAAATTCAAATAAAATGCATATCCACACGAATAGGCCTAAAAAGTCAAAGCCTCGAAGCAAGCTCGATTTACTTTTACCTAGAAATAGATCTAGTAATATGAAATTAGGCAAAGCCTATGAAGAGGGAAGTTGGTAAAAAATCCTTTCATTGTTCTGTTTTAAAGGTGTCATTCGGTATTCCATGTTCCCGCTTCCTTTTTCACTCGGAACACTATGATTATTATTAATCCAAAAAGTTTAGATTGGTTCCGTTATCGGAATACCCCGCCTATTATGATTGAGTTACATTGAAAATGGCGGCACCCCACTAGTACTGACACTGAAAATTTCATCAGGTATAGATTTATTACTGTACATGTATTTATTATCAAAATTTGTCAATTGACATTACACTAGCACATGGAAAGCATGAAAACATCTTTTCTTTTTACGTAAAACAGGTAACAAAATGCGGAATTACTGAATTAGATGTATACTTTTATGCAGGAATATTACTAATGCACCATTTCTTATACAGAAGCCCTTTGGGCTTATAAAATGCCTCACCCTGCATGCTCGGACTTTTAATATCTCCTTGTGCTTCTGCAGATTTTAATTCACAAAAAGGTGCATATTAACCCTCTAGTATGCATGATAAAGAGTAAAGATATGTTAATTCACTAAATTGACTTTTATTATTTCCTTTACAGCTCCAAGACTAAGTTGCATGATTTCAATAAAGGGGATAAAAATAATATGAAAGGTAAGAACCTTCTTATGCAGTATTATAATTTTGTATAACTAATGTAAACATTTTCTGTAAGTCTAAAAGTATTAGTTTCACATATTGAAAAGGCTTATTAAAACATGATATTTAAGCTTCTTTTGTGTACATTATATAAACATCATAGCAAAATCTAAGGAGCTATCCAGCTTTTGACACTAAGTGTCAGAAGTTAATGGGTTTACGTCAGCTTATTCACAGTATATAAACGATTTGAACCCCAACCGGATCTTGTGAGAAGATCTCAGCATCTAAACGTACAATCAGGCGTAATGACACATTAAACTATTAAAAATCGGCTTGAATTTAATATGTTACGGTATGTTGACATTTGAATCAAATTAAGAAATAATTTTATCTTTGCTAAAATACATCCATAACCTTCTTCGTAAAATATATGCGCATAAAAAACGCTGTGCTCTTCGCCTCTCATATTTTGTTTATGTCAACACACGCCGATTACACAAGCAAATGCATGCCTAAAATTGTTTTATTTTCACTATAACTCATATCTGAATCTTAACTTTATTGTCTTAACCTCATGTTACCGGACAGACACTTGTGAAAATATCTTTGAATATTGATAAACATTGTAAATAATAAAGGCGACATTTCTGAAAACTGTACCCGTCTTGCTAAAACAATTTTAATGATCTGTACCCTACTTGTGTTTTCACTGAACCATTACTTGCGAGTCACTTTTGATGATTTTTATTGTGTTTTTGTCGTATGTTCCAAATTTTAATGTGCAGAATATGAAGTTATTTTGTCACAAGAGAAGGGTGCATGTTTTAGTTCCATGTAAGTAACTAAAACTGCATATGAATGGAGGAGCTTCGTCATGTTTTCACTGTCTACGAAAATACCGGCATGAAGTAGCTGTTTAAACGAATCAGAAAGTCAATTATTTCTTGATAGGAATAATTAACTAACAAACCTCACCTCCACTTACCTTTCATTTTTCTTTGGAAAGATATAAAGCTAAAATATTACATATGTACTACAAATTGTTTATATTTAGTTCAACGGCATTGTTTTTAGTTTTGACGTGACCGTTATATAACGTCACGTATCAAAAAACCTCGAAATATTATTACAAGATTTTTTTGCAGATTACTTATTTCAACATGTTGAAAGCTTTACACCTACCGTTGATTTCATTCTGCTTTTTTAAACACTGTTTTATATTCTCAGAAATTCATTGACTTTCTTTTTCTGACATGTACGACATTTATTATTGTATATCTTTCATAGATGTCGACAAATTTGGCATCTTTTTAAACGGAGAATATTCGGGAAATTTTGAAATTTTAATTGTCAGTGTTTCAGCTGTTGGTGTTATAAACTTCTTTTTTTCGTTTATCACATATCCGTGCCGATTTTGCGACTCCGTAAATATGGTATTGCACCGCCGTGCATATAATTTGACGTGACGTCATTAGCGTAATACAAACATAGCGTAAAGACGCGCTAAATGTTAGCGTTATACTGTAGGCGCATCAATGAAAAAAATGACTCTTATTTCACTTTAAACTGTCTTTATTTTGGGTATGTGTTAAATAGAATATTAAATTCGTGTAAGTTCATTACTGAATTTATTGAACTCGTTGAATAAAATAATATTATGCTCGCCAGAGGCTCGCATAATATAATTTTATTCAACTCGTGCAATCAATTCAGTATTGAACTTACACTCATTCAATATCCTCTATTTATGTTATTGGCTGTGACGCTGAAATTTTTTAAGTAGGAAATTTTATTCTGATCATTATTTATTCTTATTTTCAAGTTGCAGTCTGGATGGCGAATAATTATGTGGTCAATGATGGCATTGAAATTCGTAGTCTTTACTGAACAGTATATGCAGTTGTATTCTTCCATGGTGATCCGAAAGAAAAATATACATAGCATTATTTATTATATACTTATAAATGAAATATTGATGAAATAAAATGCGTATTTTCATTTTCCGTATTTTCACTGTAAAAATTTATTTTTCACTGCAGTGAAACATATTTTCTGTATTTTCACTGGTGTCTTGCCGGACTACTTTCTTTTAAATTCTACCAGTACACACAATTTAAGGGAAAGTCTTTCAAATTTTAATGTCAAGAAAGAGAAAAATGTATATAATAAACAGAAAATTCAAGTTTTTTCTTTAAATACACGATTTAATTCCATCTTGTGGCATGAAAATTACCATATTTCACTCGTGGCTACCGCCACTCATGAAATATTTATTTTCATACCACTCGATGAAAATAAATCATGTATTTATAGAAAAAACTTGAATATCCTCTATATATTTTTAAACAAATGATTGACAATATTATCAGTTAAACCAATTCTCGGTAAATACCTTAGATCCCACCTTATATACTAAAATTCTATTACAATCATTTATATTTTCTGGCAATAATTGATATAAAATCGCAATGAACGTAAACTTTTTCTCCAATAAATCTTTAAAAATACTCACAAGTCAGGGTACAGATAAAATTCGTAAACTCACAAGTAGGGTTCACAATCGCCAGCAAGTAACGTTCAGTTTACGGAAAATGACCTCCTTGGTAAACTCTTAAATTTATGTTCAGAATACAGCAATTATGTTATGGGCATAAATGACTAAATTATCGTTTGTTATTGATTACTTTAAGTAGTTCGATATTCACAATTCAAATGTTTAACTAAATCAACCATTGGAATAAGACGGATTTTTGTTCGTGTTTCAGTTGTTGATCACCTGAAAGCTGTTCGTGAGTTTCGATTATTTTATAGCCTTCGTGCTAACGTTTATGTTTTGCATAACCTTAGACGTTTAAATAAAGTTTTCTCTTCTTTATAATATAAATATAGATTTACTAACCTAACGTCCCATCAGTATTTCAATATTAAATACCAATATCGTTAAAACAAGTGAAGTGGCAGAATATGGGCTGACACTTAAAACTTCTCACAAGGATCCGCGTTCTGGGGTCAAAATCGTTTATATACCCCGTGTTATTCTTTTACCCGCGCAAATTCATTTTGGTTATTAACAGTCATTTTATTTTGTCACATTAGAAGGTAAAAGAACATACATATTTATTTACATACTTTATTCACATTTACAATCCATAACTAAAAAAGATTAGACTGGAAGCAACCTAATGCTTATTGAAGTCTTTTAATGTATAATAAGTATTAGTAGTAGTACAAGATAAGGCATACTTCATTATAAACCATATTGTTCTTCAAATCCTCTTGTTTAATCACAATAGATTAATCCACCCTTACTAATCATAAAACTTGTATTTGATGAAAATACAAATTGCCTTTGTGGCCGAGTGGTTATATATAAGGGTTCTTACTCAGACAAAATCACTTGACGGTCACAGGGTTTGAATCTTGCATGGGGCATTGAACTCTTCTTTGAGACAGCTGTGAGGTATCTCAGGGGTAACCTGTGGTTATACTCGGTCTCCAGTTCTAGCTAATACACACAGAGAGGAACATGAGATCACAGTAATTCCGCATTTTGTTACCTGTTTGCAACAGTAAAGTTGTAAAGTAGCCACATGACCTTCACAGTGTTGTTTTTTGTGATATAAAACCCAATTATTTCAACATAAGAAGGAGCTAAGAGAGTTTCATACACTTTGGTCTTTGTAAATTAAAATGAGCTGCGTCATGACAAAACCAACATAATGCGCTTGCCACCAGCGTGGATCCAGACAAGCCTGCGCATCCGGGCAGTCTGATCAAGATCCATGCTGTTCGCTTACCAACCCTATTACAAGTAGAGAAACTGATAGGGAACAACATGGATCTTGATCAGACTGCGCAGATGCGCAGGCTGGTCTGGATCTTTGCTGGTCGCAGACGCACTATGTTGGTGTTGTCGTGACGCGGCTCAAATCTTTGTTTAACGTTTCAATTCTTTTGAGATTATATTGTTAATAAAGATAAACATGTGCTAAAAGTTATCATTGAACTGCAGTGATAACAGAATATCAAGTCAGTGACAAGGTGGCAGTGACCATTCTAATATAGAATCCTGATCTTTACAGAAGGTAACAGATGAAAATAGCACATATGACAGGAATAATTGATTTTCATTATTGGGGCATGCATACATGTACAGTAAACTCAGCTTGTAACAATATTTAAGAGGTAACTATTATGTAAACAAAGGTCAGGACTGCGGCAATATTATTGCATTTTATAAGCGGTATATTGTTACAACCGGTATATTAGTGTAAGCAGTATATTGTTATAAGTAGTATATTTTTATAAGTGGTATCTTGTTATAAACTGTATATCGTTATAAGTGGTATATGTGTATGAGTGGTATATTGTTATAAGCTGTAGTTATAAGTGGTATTATGTTATACAAATGTAAGTGGTATCTTGGTATAAACTGTATATCATTATAACTGGTATTTGGGTATGAGTGGTATATTGTTATAAGCAGTATATTGTTAAAAGGAGTAGTATATTGTTATTAAAGGGATAGTATATTGTAATAAGAGGTATATTGTTATATGGGGAAGTATATTGTTATAAGCCATATATTTTTATAAGCAGTATATATTGTTATAAGTGGAGTTTACTGTATTTCACATTTAACATCTTTGCTCTGTTTAGTAACACAGTTATATATTATTTTGTAGATTTGTTCAGCCAATGTGTATTTTGTTGTAACAAGTTTTCTGGAGGCAACCACAAAGTTCGGATCATACCAAAGCCAGCCCTCAATAAAAACATAAAAAGATTGTTGACAAGACATGAGAAAGAATCTTCTACGCTAGGAAAATTCCAAACTAAACTTGTAAATGACTATATACACAGCAAAAATACACTGGTTTGTATGAAACTATTCACATATATTTCATTATTGAATGATTTTGAAATATTGAATGATTTAGCTAATTGTAAGCTTTGTTAAATTTAAGCCTTCTTAAGTGTTAGCCTAGGTAACTATGTAATTAAACAATTTTGTTGTCTATAAGAATGGATATTTTGTGATGATGTTTTTATTTTTCGGGGACATTTCCAAACAATAAGCATTAAGTTGTGCTAAAAATTGGAGTAATATATTTTGGGATATACATGTACATGTAGTAGTCAGAGTCTTGCATAATGTGATTTCATTCAATTTGTTTAATAAGTTAATTATTGAACTTACACACATTCAATATCCTCTATATGAGCCGTGTCACGACAAAACCAACATACATAATGGCTTTGCGACCAGTATGAATCCAGACCAGCCTGCGTATCCGCGCAGTCTGATCAGGATTCATGCTGTTTGCAATCAGTTTCTCTACTTATTATAGAGTTTGTAAGCGAACAGCGTGGATCCTGATCAGACTGCGCGGATGCGCAGGCTGGGTCTGGATCCATGCTGGTCGCAAAGCCTATATTATGTGGTTTTGTCGTGGACACGGCTCAGTATATCATTGAAATGTTGAATATGTTATTGAAATTACATCAGGAAGTTATTTTGGTTTACTGCATATAATAAAATAGATAAAGGGGCTTTTTGAATCGGCTGAGTGGTTACGCAGTTCCATTAACTTCAAAGCACTATCCTCTTACCACTGAAGGTTGGAGCCATGCAAGCATTGTCAGATTCTACATGAGAGAAAGCTATCGAGTTGGCAAAGGGAATGTAGGTGGTTCTACTCAGGTGCCTGTTTGTGTCTGAAATAATGTACAGAGGGGCACCTGATGTCTTCCTCCACCAGTAAATCTGGAAAGTCGCCATATGATCTATACTGTGTTGGTGTGATGTTAAACCCATTCAATAAATAAATAAGGTAATAAATAAATAAACAATTGGATTTTTTTTATTTTGTAGACAGTTACCTGCAATGTTTGTAAGAAGACATCAAAAGTGCCAGGTCTTTCAAGAGCCGAAAAGCAGAAATTTGATTTGCTTCAGAATAAGAAATTAAATTTACAAGAAGAATTAGAAGGTATTTCTCAAAAAAATTGGTTTTAGTGGCTTGTGATTTCATTATTGAATTTAAAGGATAATTTAGTCTAAATGTTTTTACTTGGTTTTCCTTGGTTAAACATTAGACATGCATATTTCTTACACTTGAAGAAATTAAACTTTCAGTGTTTTATTAGCAGTCTTTTTTCACTAGCATAAACAATTCTTACATTTAAGAAAAATTAAACTTTTAGTGCTGTTTGATTCCAACCTTTTTCATTTGTTTAAAACTTTTGTTACATTCCGACATTTTATTTACAGCTTTCAAAAAAGTATATATATTACAGTCAACAGTACTCTAGCAACTTTTATTTCCAGTTATAATACATTTTTATTTCACAATGTTGTCAGATATTAAAGTTCCGAGTAAAAAGGAAAAAAAGAAAGAGAAGAAGAAGTTGCAGAGGAAGAGGAAAGCAGATGGTTTGACAGAAGAAGATATTACTGCTGGTTTGAAAATACCTAGAAGTACTGGACTAGCAGCTGATCAAGATGTTACTGAAGACAGGTTAGCTACTGTTATTTACTTACTATGAGCAATTTTGTAAGTGATAACAATTTTGGTAGTGATTTGTTTCAGGAAGGCGTACTGTAATGCTTTCTCCCCAAAGAAAACATCGGCAAAAATTGTAGCAAATAGGTTATTTCCAGAAGGTTATTTTTTCAAAATTTTTGGCATTAGATTGCTTAGTCACACATCCTTTATCGCTATAAGTAGTTAATTCCAGTTATAAATAGTGAAAATGATTGAATACCGAAGATTGTGAAAAATAATGTTCCAGAAATGACCAGCAAATACCAGTAAAATCAAATGGGTTAAACCCCTGAAAAAGCATGAAACAAATAGAAAATAATTATGTTTGTTAAAAAATGTATGTAAGATCAAAATACATTTCACTCATGAACCCCAGCTCTTATATTTAAGTCGTAGGTATGCCACTCACGAAAATATTACATCTGGTGTGTTTACTCTCTGAAACATACTTCGATCAAACATGTAGATGATATTTTTTTCTTACCTTGAAATCTAGATGAAGCTTATTTGCTAGCATAAAACTTATAGATAATTTGTTGCCGTCTTATCTGGAATAAAGGTATATGTTAGCATATAGCTTAATTTTGCATGTACATTTATATGGCTTATATTAAGATATACAATACTTAGTAATGATCATTTAACTGCGCTAACTGCAGTGGGTTCGAATCCCGACATGGGCTTTGGATTCTTTCATGTGAGGAAGCTATCCAGCAAGCTTATGGAACGTCAGTGATTCTACTCAGGTGCCCATTCGTACCTGAAATAATGCATGGAAGGGCACCTGAGGTCTTCCTTACGGAACGTCGCTATATGACCTAACTGTGTCAGTGTAATGTAAAATGCAATCAAACAATCAAACAAAATTTAAAACTGCATGTTTGTAAGATTGATTTTCATTGGCTACATATTAATACATGTTTTATCTATTTACATGGCTGCTTTACAATTGAATTTATCATCCATTTTCCATAATTCCTTGATTAACTCGGTGTCTTTCAAATAGAACGGCATTAACTTGAAATACTTTATAACAGTTTGACATCTTGCTTAGGTCATATTACATGAACTGATCTTTCTTACTCTATACAATTTCAAATATTCTTATATTTCAGATTAAACCCAAGATTACCAGAATCATTTGAAGATGATGACCATCTTACAAAACCCTCAACGCCTTCAAATGAAATCGAAAAATTGTGTAGAACTGAAACTGTAAAAGAGAAAAATAGGAGTCATAAAACAATGTCAGAAGATGTGTTACAGAGTAATACCCGAAGTTACTCACAAATACAAAACAAACAAACAAATAAACAAACCAGTGCTAAAACTGGAATCGCCTCCATACCAAAGACTTTACCTAGTGTTCAGAAACGACAAAAGAAGAAACAAAGGTCCAAGAAAATGAGCCAACACTTGAGTAACATTTTAAAAAAAGAACAGGAAAAGAAAACAGAAGGAACTCTTGCAGATTTTCTATCTAGTGTGTAAGAAAACAGTGTACTTTTTTAATCCCTACAGTGCTTGTAATGTAATGTTTTGGAAGGGTATTGTTAATACAATAATACTAGTGTATACAAAAACCACTCCTAAACCACTTGGCCAAATTTGTTGAAACTTTGCAGAGATGTTCCTTGCATGAAGCTCTTGCAAAGTTATTCAAAGAATTAAATTGCATGAAGAACTCTGTTTGTCATGGCAACCATAAGATTTGTTTTACAAAAATCTTAAAAAATCTTCTTGTAAAAAACCGAAAGAGCTAGTGCTTAGATATTTGGCATGAAACATCTTCTAGTGGATGTCTACCAAGTTTGTTTAAATAAAAGTCCTAGTGTCAAAATTGGCCCTGCCCCAGGGGCATTGATTTTCCTTATATGTATATAGTAAAAACTTAAAAAATCTTGTGAAAATCTAAAAGAGATAGAGCTTAAATATAGAGCATGAAACATCTTCTAACAGATGTCTAGCAAGTTTGTTCAAATAAAATCTCTAGGGTCAAAATTGATCTCACCCCAGGGGGTCATTGATTTTCCTTACATGTATATAGTAAAAACTAAAAAATCTTCATGTGACAATCTAAAAGCACTATAGATAAGATATTTAGCATGAAACATCTTTTAGTGGATGTTTACCAAGTTTGTTCAAATTAAACCCCTAGGGTCTAAACTGACGCCCGCCCAGATTGTCATTGATTTTCCTTATATGCATATAGTAAAAACTTAAAAATCTTCTTGTAACAATCTAAAACCGCTATAGATTAGATATTTGGCATGAAATATCTTCTAGTGGATGTCTACTAAGTTTGTTCAAAGAAATGCCCGAGGATCAAATTGGCCAGGCTCCAGGGGTCATTGATTTTCTTTAAATATATATAAAGTAAAAACTAAAATAATCTTTTTTTGTTCAAATAAAAGCCCTAGGGTCAAAATGGACCCCACCCCAGGGATCATTGAGTTTCCTTATATATACATGTATATAGTAGAAACTTAAAAAAGTTCTCTTGTGAATATTCGAAAGACCTAGAGCTTAGATATTTGGCATGAAACATGTTCTAGTGTATGTCTACTATGTTTGTTGAAATAAAACCCCTAGGGTCAAAATTGGCCCCGCCCCAGGGGATCAAGGTTGACAGTTCAATTTCCAGCCAGGTCAAATGTTTATTTTCCCTCTCTTTTTCTATCATGCTTTTATTAGCTCACCTCATTTATTGACAGGCTGAACTGTTTAATAAAATGGCTGCCAGAGTTAAAATTGGAAAACAACAACAACTAAACCACATCTTAACTACTGGTTCAGTTTTGAAATAATTGTACACAAACATTTCCTTGGTGACAGTGTACAAAAAAAAATCAGATTTAGCTGTCCCTTGTTTTCAAATTATGCTTCTGGGGTGAAAAGGGGCAACACTGACCTTTTGACCTATTTCTCAGGTGAGCGATCCAGGGCCCTCTGGGCCCTCTTGTTTAATTTTTATTAGTATTCACAAACTTAGGCAAGATTGAAGGTTTTCAAATGAATGGATAGGTATATTTTGAACTTTAAGTTATTTTTTGGCGTTGAAATTTATTCTCTTCAGGATTGATAAAACTCCAACACAATTCTTTATTTAATAATGTAACAATCTTACTAAAGAAGTAGCAATTACAGAATGATACAGGTTTTTTCATGGAGGTGTTAAATGTTAAAAACTATTTTATAAGTTTACTTGGCTTCTCCATGTTCAAGTGGTTTGAATCACTGGCTCATTGTTGCAAATTTGAATTGAATTCTTCCAGCTTAAGGTTTGTGTCTGAATTGAATGAAAGCATTAGAAGTGAAATTGAAATGCAATACATATGGATTGGACATTGCAAGGGCAACTATTCTCCGACACATCTTGTGTTATTATCTCCCTTTTAATAAAATTTTAGCCTCAAGGTGTCGGTTTTGTCTATGTCACATAATTTTATCGTGGCCATTGTTGTTATTTTGTGTTTAAAAAAAGCATTACAACATTCATTGAGAATCTTTATGATTATCTCTTATATCTCTGTGACAAAGCACATTTTTGTTTAAAATATTGCACAAGTATATTGATATAAATAGTTCATTTTATACAATTATTGACTAGTAGGCCATTGAATATGATGTGATATTCACCGGCAGATGACATATTGACCGAGGCGATAGCCGAGGTCATTATGACTTTCTGTCGGTGAATATCACATCATATTCAATGGCTCACTAGTCAATAATTGTTTTATTATATGAATAGGCTAAGAA
This sequence comes from Ruditapes philippinarum, assembly GCF_026571515.1. Lineage (NCBI taxonomy): Eukaryota > Metazoa > Mollusca > Bivalvia > Venerida > Veneridae > Ruditapes > Ruditapes philippinarum. The sequence continues at coordinate 70,800 of NW_026861691.1, read as the reverse complement.
ATAAAAAAAAATCACAAAAAGTACAACCTTATATACATGTACAAATTTTGCTTCGTTGAAGCGCGGGAAAAAGACGCACATGTTAGGCGTGCAACGACTACGCGAACGTCGCGCATACCAAAAGTTAATACTCATCATTGCGGTGTAGCCTTTATGTATAATAGTAAAGTTATGATATTTTAATCGAGAAATATGCCATAAAGAACAAAAAGCAACGATTATTGTTTTAATTAACATGTGTAATTAACAGTCTACGGTGTATGGTCATTGAGTATGAGGCTCAATCTATTTTTAGACTTGGAAAATACAATATGATACCACACCCAGTGAATATGATTTTATAAAAAGTTCTGTCGACTACTCTTTGGACAAATGAGATTGCAGCTATATTTAGATCATATAATAAAACTGTTTGTATAGAAGCAGTATGATGACCATATTCGTAATAATTTATGTATAACTTTATTTATTTGCATAATGTAAGTGCACAAAATTATCATAAAAATCTGGAAAAGGGATGATCTCTAGGAAGCAATGAAAACTACAAAATTACATGAAAATTACAGATTTGTTTTGCCAATATTGAGTCTCTTCATGAGGAATATTTGAAAATTGCAACATCCCTGACCCCCCCCCCCATCGGCTCTTCATCTGAAATGTACGGAAATCGATGATCACGAAGGACCATGCCATTTTTTACAGTGGTCACACGGAACTTGGCACCTGCTAAATTCGGATACCATAAATTAATTCAAGGTCAAATGCCATTTTAGTATATTTGAATTGTTAGACACTAGATTTCACAGATCCTTACTATACATGTACATACCTGCCTTTATCACGTGATAGCGTACATGATAAAACCAGGGATATAGTTTACACATCTACACCAACCTGATAAAACTGAAGAGCACTTGTTAGATACATGTACTTACTTATTTAAAATATCAAAAAGCTTAAATATGTCGTTGTGTTTAAATGTGCCCTTTTCAAAATTGATGTATGAATTTGATCTTGACCTAAACACATTCTTAGTGCAAGACCTCCGCCCGCAAGTTACATGACTTTTGAAAGATCATGATGGTTTATTAAAATGTATAGCGCTTTATACGAGGGTCATTCATTATGTAATGTAATCTGTTAAATGTTTTTAGAAATAAATATAAGGTTGCTACCTCTCTTCATTCCTTCAAAATAATATCCCTTGAGATAAATGCCTTCCACCTTTTTGACAGGTCATCAATGCCGGTTGCTAAGCAACCATTCTCAAGCACCCTCACCCTCGCGGTCACGGCAAATTCAAGTTGCTCAAATCGTTATAACGAATACACATCATGTCCTCCTTTAGTTTGGAGAAAAAAGGTCAAAGTCACAAGGAATTATTTCCGGGGAATAAGGGAATAGTTCAGGGCTTCCCACTCAAATAATTCTTGCAATGACGTCACAGAATGCACGCCGTGCGATGTTGCGTTCTCATGTAGAAGTAATGGACCGGCTGCCATTAGTTTAGATCTTCGTACGGATCGCCTGTGTTTTCTTAATATTCTCATAGTATTTCCAATTAATCGTTTTACCACTCTGGACCTTGTCTCTTGTGGAAATTCCATATTTATCGAAGGCAAAACTCATCAACATTTCAAGTTTAGATTGAGTTCACCTATACTTCGCCGGCCTCGTTGAGCTTTGTGTGTGCCACTCGACTGATTGTCTTTTCAGCTCCGGTTTATACGACCTCACCCACGTTCCATCGATAGCAACGATACTTGATATTAAGATTTAAGTCTTGCCCTTCCGAAGACATTCCAATGTTCCGCTTGATCCGGCGTCAAACGATGTGGCACCAATCTCCAGAACACGGTTAATTATTCTATATTTGGCAATATCACCGTGTACATCCAGTAATGTGCAAATAACGCGGGAACTGTGCAAAAGTAAGACAGTATTATGCAATTCTGAAGCTGAAACGAGCACCACGGAAAGTAAATGAACCGATATGTTTCATTGTACAACAAGTTGAAAGAGTAGTATCAGCGCATACGACTGCTTAGACATTAAATTTGAAACGTCATCAAAAATATTTTTATGAAAGTGTTTATTTTTCAATACCATTCGTGAGAATGACGACATGATTAGCAAAATAATGGCGACTTTTGTGTTATGTTCCGTCGGTATATTTAAATACAACGTGTTCGCTCTTGGAATTTAGAAAAGTCGAGCGTTTCACCAGCTCGACGGTTGCTCTTGTTGTTGTATAAAATACCCAAATATAAAATGAAGAGTTTTCAACGCATTTCGCCTAAATCGCCTAAAAACTCAAACGAAAAGAGAATAATTTTCAATTCAATCCTAAGTGTATTCCTTTTTTTATCATTTGTATATTATTTTTTCATTTGTGCTTCATTTGGTCTATGTAAGAAATTCAAATGTTATGTTTTTCGGATTTTTGACCTTATTGGAGCTCTTTAAATCCATACCAGTGCTTCACATACATCGCCATTTCTATTTTATCGATCGATGTATGACAAGAGATTTCGATAGCTGCACATTATCAATAGGGTGCTTCAAATCAGGAACCCAAATTAAATTCAAAAGTAGTTTTACGTTTATTTCTAGCATTATAGTAGTATTTTGATATTTTGTCTAAATCAATATAAGCTTTTGTTACCTTCATGTAACATTTATGGTGATAAGCTTCTTTTTATCTGTGGCTATATAACCTACTTCCTTGAGTGTTCCAAAGTTCAACAGTTTTCATCAAGTACGTTCTTGTTAATACGATAAGCGCGTGACGGCACAATGGTAATGGTATAAAATTGTCTGCTATTTGTTAATGACTGGGACGTGCTTTAGACTACACCACATGTCCGCGACAAGAACTGGTTCTAAGATTGTGTTAAAGAACCCTTTAAGCCGCAGTTTAGTTAATCAATTATAGTGTCAATATTTAATGTTTATTAGACTTTGCGTCTTTCAATAATTTCGAGATGAAGCAGAAGTGTAAAAGTATTTTCAACTTTCAATTAAATATTTCGACAATTTCTGATACCAATTGAACCCTTTTGACATTTATTAATTATTTACATTAGTTTGGTTTGATATAAAGGGTTTGAATGTGGGACAATAAACAATTTTATCGAAGAGTCACATGTTGTCACGAATTCATTGTAACTACATGTACTATTTATAATTAGGAATACACTAATTCAAAATTTATTTTGCGACCTTCGCTATATCTTTTCTCAAATTCAAGTTTCTGCATGGCATGAAAACAATAAAAGTGCATAATCAATGATATTGCTATTCAACACTTGTTCCTATCAATTTTACATAAAAGTGAAGTTTTAATGCAAAGAAAAACAACAACAATGCGCCCTCCAAACTATGTTTGCAAGTGTTGTATTTTTTATAACGTATTATATAATTATATTGTACTGTTTTTAGATACATATATAATTATATCTGTTATACATATAATCAGTTTAATAAAAACCAAAAGCTTTCTTTTCTTTTTATTATCTGCTTATACATTTAAGACAATTCAAATTACAACAAATGGAGAGAACTCCTTCCTTTCCTTTTACAGCTTTCATAACCTTTTTCTTTTTAAGGCCCCTAAAGCGTAACCCCGTTTGTTGTAAACGTAAATAAATACATACAACCATATGAAAGTATATACATTCAAACTATCAAATACACATGCTACATTCAAACAAAAGTAATAAGCCTATGATTATTGCAACGTCATGCCCACGCTTGATACATGTAACGTAACTGATAATTGTTCGGCCGTGGGTATCCGACGATGTGATTATCGTAGAACCTTTCTATACCTACTTTTTCTATATATAATTTTATAGCCCTATTTATAGTCTTATGAATAAAAACTGTCCCTGGTTATATTGTTTAAAAAAATTAATGCATAAAACCATGTCCAAACTCACAAACTTATCATGAAATGAAAATTTTAAAACTTATTTTGCGACCTTTACAAATTCAAGTGTTTTAAATGATAAAATAAAAGAACATAATGATATTTCTATGCAACCGATCTTTCTATCCCCGCCCATATAAGCACGAACGCTTAAACTTTTGCGCACATACGTACATGCACGTACGCTCGCACTTAGTTTTAATGCAAAAAAACAACAACAAAAAACTTCAGTAATCCAAACTATCATTTTAAGTTTAGTATTTCAACAGTTTAAGTTTTTTCATTATACTGCAGTCTGTCTTAATGTACGTATTTGCGAATCCCGACGCCAGTTGTCCATGCCGAACATTCAACATCGTACTTATGTAAGATTTGTTTTCAAAAAAATTATCTATAGGGAATCAAAAAAATAAAAAAAGACGCTATTCATATTCCAACAGACCGTACACGTTGCTGATACGGTACAATCTCTTGCACACAGGCTTGCATTGCATTGATCTGTGAAAGGAACGAACGAGATCTCTGGGAGGAGATTGGATATATCATCTCCGTTTGTTTTCATGTCCTTAGCTGACTAGATATCATACATGGCAATATTGTCTTCATTATATCTGCTTATACACATCTTAGACAATTTTGCATTACAACAAATGGAGAGAATTCCTTCGTTTTCTTTAACAGCTTTCATGACCTCTCCGATCAGCTTACCATCAGATGTAAACTGCAAAATATTATTGGATTTATATCCAGATACCAGCACCCGACCTGTTTCAATAAGATGACAACAAGTGGCTACCTGTAATTCTTCTCCATTAAATGTTGTAACAATCTCACCATTGCCATCTAGTACTATCAATCCTTTATTATAATCAGCAACATAAATCCTTCTAGCGTCCTTTCTGACAGCGAGACTGTTAATGTTAGAGAACAGTTTATGTCCAGACTGGTCAGTACAGAACTGTTTAAGTTTCCTTCCAGACATTGTGTAAGTATACACTGATGTGAATTCATCAGAAACATATAAGTGATTGTTTGCATATGCGAGACCGTAACAATCAAAGTCAGTTTTAATCTTGTTTTTTGTTTTCATTTCTCTGTCTACAGAAATTAAGTTCACTTCGTTTCGAGAGGGTAATGTTACTGCTACTTCAGTTGCATTAATTTTACATATTTGATATGGCTCTCCAGATAGTTCACAGTAGTCAGTGACTCTATAACTGCTACTGTCTAACCGTTTTAAGTTGTTGTTGTCGTTATCAGCTAGGATTACTGTACCATCTTCCATATAGCAGGAACTGCTGATATGACATTTGTTTTCATCCGACTTAACTTGGACACAATATGGGCGGCCTCCTGTAACATGAAATAAGGTGCCAGCAGTTTTTGTAGATTTCTGTTTAAGTGTGCCAATTGTATTGTTTTGTTTCAGCTGTTGAAGGAGGGTTCTGTCAGGTTGAAGCTCTATGCAATCTGCTGTAATCTTCATTGTGATATCTTCTGTGCATTTTTTGGCAATGTTTTCAGCATTTGTCCCCATCGTTAAATAAACAAACAATTCAGCTTGGTTTGGGCTTGAGGATTCCATTTTATCATAAGCTGATGTAACCTTGGCTTTGAGTGCTTGAAGCTGTTTGAGGCCCTCTTCAATCTTGCCTTCAAAATGTTTGGATTTATATTCTATCTCATCTATAGAACTTTTCTCCAGTGTGTCAAGTTGGTCATTAATTTCTTGTCTGAGTTTTCTGATATCATTCAGTAACTCCTCCTTTCTTTTCAACAGCCTATGTTTGTCCTGCTTTAATTTGTCAGCTTGTACTGTAAGGGTCTTTGCTAATGCCTTCAGCTTTGTTTGAATTTCTCTTGGGGCCACTTGGTAAGATTTGTTTTGGATAAATTCTGGTATGTAGAATATATCCTTACATGATCTGAAAAAAGAAAGTTCAGTTTGTTTAAGAACCCGAGTTAAGAATTTTTTTTTACAGTATCTTACACAGTTGTACACATAAACCTTGATTTACCTTGCAGAATGATAAGTTTATTCAAGGTAGTTTACTTACATATCAACCTATACTAGTATCAACCTATATATCCTGTATGTTTTGTGATTGATATTTTTCCTGTGTGTGTACCACACTTGCAAAAAATTATATATGTATATGCAAATATTTATGCACATTATATATAATCAATAAAATACAATGTATATGCATTCATTTCTTGCTGGAAAATTTGACTTAGAATTTATAGAAAATAAATTTCTTATTACCTCCCTTTATTTTCATGAAATGTTAAATCGGTAATATCTTTATAAATAATGCTTATTGGAACTTAATATATTGACAAATCTTAATATGAGCATACGCATACTATTTATGAAATAAAACCATGAAAAAAAATGCGTTAAATGTTCATTATGCTAAATGTTACCTATGATCAATCGTCATACATATAGAACAGCCGACATCATCATGGTTGTGACAGTACATATCAATGTATTTATGAAGGTGTCTGTCACATCTTTCTGTTGGTGCTCTCGGTAAATCTTTATTGGTTCCTGGCTTAACCTGTGATATATCCAACACCTTGTGACTAACACACACAGGCACTTGACTGTGGACTTGAACACAATTTATACAAAAATAATCATGACAGTCTACACAAAACTTTTCACCTTCGGTAGTTTTACCTCGATTTTTACACATCGAACACAAAGCATCAAATACTTCATCAGAATGAATATCTTTATTTATTTCACGACCTGTAGCCATTTTGTAGAAAATCTTGTTTAAACTATCTCTCCAAAGCTCAGACAGTTAATGGACACACGAATGTTTGAACAAAGATTGTATGTACATGCAACGTAATCTGATTAGATATTGATGCAACGTCCATGTTCACTTATATAAGTCGCTTAAAATTTGATAATTTTTGATAATTATTTAAATGGGAAGAGAAGAAATACCCATTGATCCCATGCTATATAACTGTCAAATATCTATTAAAAATCAGTTTTGAGTGTAAGATCATTGCCAGAGATATTGAATTATGCAAAATGATGTCTGCGGTATACAAACGATAAGGCATGCTAATGTTAGGGTTACTCTTTAAGCTCATCAATGAAAAATTACATTTTTTTACTTTAGAGCATTCTTGTTTTTGGATATGCGATTAAACGAATATAATATTCATGCAAGTTTTAACTCTTAAAGCAGTATCAGATTTATCTCTCTTTGAACTTATTATTATAATTTCTTTATTTTTTAAGCTATCTACTTCAAACTTCAAATATAATTTTCTTATCATGTGTTTGACAAGGTCCATAACTCTTGTGTGACTTTTTCCAGAATTCTTCCCCCTTGAATTTGGAATTTATGTTAACAACTATAACTTCTTGTCAAAAGAAGAGATATATTTAGATCAAAATTGATTTTTCTTTCATAGTTTTGTCTTCCTTACTGCGTCCAATCTTTAATTAGTCGAGCTTCGCTGTCGCCTGTGACAGCTCTTGTTCAACTTAGAATTTACGTTTAAGTTTTTGTAATATTACGTCAAATATTTTCAAAGTCCATTGACAGGAGGAGGTAACTGTATCAAGCATTTTGACAGATATATGCCCCTTTTTAGACTTAGAATTTACGTTAAAGTTTTTGTAACACCTTAAATATTTTCAATGCCCATAAACTGTGCACACTTGTTCACCATCATGACCCCAATCTGTAGACAGGTGGAGGTAACTGTATCAAGCATTTTGACAGAATTAATAATATGCCTCCTTTTTGACTTAGAATTTTCATTTAAGTTTGCATACCACCTCAGATAATTTTATATTCTATTAACATCTGGCTTTGAAAAAAAATTATAAAATTTTATATTTTTTGAGAGCATAATAGGACTCTCTCAAAGGTCTATACCTGTAACATGGATTTACAGAAAGATTTTGCCCTTTTCTTAACTTAGAAAATTTTACATCATCAAGGCTCTTTAACTATCAAGCATTAAGAATAGTCGAGCGTTGCTGTCCTTCCGATAGCTCTTGTTTTGTTGTGTTTTTTTTTTTTAATTTTATTCTAATAAACAAAGGATAGGTATATTTTAAACTTTTAGTTATTTTTTTTTGCGTTGAAATTTATTCTCTTCAAGATTGATAAAACTCCAACACACTTCTTTATTATTAATGTTCCATTTGAACAATTTTACTGGAGAAGTAACTATTACCTATACAGTTTTTATGGAGGTGTTAAATGTTAAAAACTAATGTTATGAGTTAACTTGGGCCCTCCACTATTGCAAATTTTAATCCTTCCAGAAGGATTCTTCTTTGTGTCTGAATTAAATGAAAGTACGCACTGGAAGTGAAATTGTTTCATCTAGAGAAAAACAACATAAATGGATTGGACATTGAACGTTTTATTTGTAATGGCAACTACTCTCTTGCTTATATTTTGAAGATATTTTAGCCTCAATGTGTTAGTTTTTGTCTATTGCATTTATTTTATCATGACCATAATAAGCATTATAACAATCATTGTGGATTCTTTTAATTATTCTTTAATATGTCTGTGACAAAACATTTTTGTTTAAAATATTACACAAATATATTTATATAATATTTCATATAACTGTTTGTATAGAAGCAGTATGATGACCATATTCGTAATAATTTATGTATACTTTATTTATTTGCATAATGTAAGTGCACAAAATTATTCTAAAAAATCTGGAAAAGGGGTGAACTCTAGGAAGCAATGAAAACTACAAAATTACATGACAATAACAGAATCGTTTTGTCAATATTGAGTCTCCTAATGGGGGATATTTGAAAAGTGGAACATCCCTGACACCCCCCCCCCCCCCAGCACCCACCGGCTTAAGCTGCACGAAATATACCGAAATAGATGATCCCGAAGGGCCATGGCAACTTTGTTACAGCTGCAAAATTGAATCATGTACCATGAATAAATTCAACGTCAAATGTCATTTTAGTATATTTGAATTGTAAGACACTAGATATCAAAGATCCTTACTATACATGTACATACCTGTCTGCATCACGTGATAGCACACATGATAAAACCAGGGATATAGTTAACACATCTGCACCAACCTGATAAAACTGAAGAGCACTTGTTAGATACATGTGCTTACTTATTTAAAATCTCTAAAAGCTTAAATTTATCGTTGTGTTTAAATGTGCCCTTTTCAAAATTGATGTATGAATTTGATCTTGACCTTAACACATTCTTAGTGCAAGACCTCCGCCCGCAAGTTACATGACTTTTGAAAGATCATGATGGTTTATTAAAATGTATAGCGCTGTATACGAGGGTCATTCATTATGTAATCTGTTAAATACTTTTAGAAATAAATATAAGGTTGCTACCTCTCTTCATTCCTTCAAAGTAATATCCCTTGAGATAAATGCCTTCCACCTTTTTGACAGGTCATCAAGCACCCTCACCCTCGCGGTCACGGCAAATTCAAGTTCCTCCAATCGTTATAACGAATACACATCATGTCCTCATGTCCTCCTTCAGTTTGGAGAAAAAAAGGTCAAAATCACACGGAATTATTTCCGGGGAATAAGGGAATAGTTCAGGGCTTCCCACTCAAATAATTCTTGCAATGACGTCACAGAATGCACGCCGTGCGATGTTGCGTTTCCATGTAGAAGTATTGGACCGGCTGCCATTAGTTCAGATCTTCATACGGATCGCCTGTGTTTTCTTAATATTCTCATAGTATTTTACCACTCTGGACCTTGTGACTTGTGGAAATTCCATATTTATCGAAGGCAAAATTCATCAACATTTCAAGTTTAGATTGAGTTCACCTATACTTCACCGGCCTCGGGGAGCTTGGTGTGTGCCACTCGACTGATTGTCTTTTCAGCTCCGGTTTATACGACCTCACCCATGTTTCATCGATAGCAACGATTTTGATATTAAGAAGTCTTGCCCTTCCGAAGACATTCCGATGTTCCGCTTGATCCGGCGTCAAACGATGTTATAAAATTTTCCTTGTCAAAATCCAAATAAGCCGCGTCATGACAAAACCAACATAGTGGGTTTGCGACCAGCATGGATCCAGACCAGCCTGCGCATCCGCGCAGTCTGATCAGGATCCATGCTGTTCGTTATCAGCTTCTCTATTTGTAATAGGGTTTGTAAGCGAACATCATGGATCCTGATCAGACTGCGCGGATGCGCAGGTTGGTCTGAATCCATGCTGGTCGCAAACCCGTTGTTGGTTTTGTCATGACGCGGCTCAAATAAGGGTAAATATTGTCCAATATATTACAACCTTTTTTTTTCAGAAGAATCAAATCAGTGAAAAGTAAACATTTATTTCATTTTTTACATCTAGATCTATATGCAAAATAGAGATCTTGTTTGCAACTTGGCGTGAAGGGAGTGATTTAGCGGTATGGAATGTCTTTTTATATTTTACCTTATTTTTACGATGTACAACCATATAAGACACATCATGTCTAAATTCTTTAATTTTCGCCGACTTAAGATAACAAATTGGCGAGTCTTTTTTTACCAACACGCTTTATGTGCGTGAGGCATTTAACTTCGTAATGAAATAACTAAAATATTTCGAATGGAAATTGAAAGACTAGAGTTGAGAACAAAAATGTAAAAGACAATAGATCTACTTATTGTCTACACAATAGACATAATACGCATTAAAAATATTTTAAGGAAGCTAAATGATCGTGCGATACTACATTTTAGCTGTGAATACGATAACCTTTCGTTACACTAAACATTTAAGCTGTTGTGTTTGTATTAAAGTCATACAGATCATTTTAAAGCATATTTTCCTTGATTATATGTCACGTTAAGTTATGGTGAAACAAAAGGAAAATAACAAAGTAGAAACTAAACTTAGATAAAAGATTTATTTCCGCATAGGAAGCATATACATAGTTCAAAACATAACATAGGATAAAATAAAGAGCATTATTAAATACTATATCACATACGAGAAAACTATGACATGCTCACCAACACCAAGGATAACACAAAAAGGGCAAGCCCTTATTTGCATTGTGGTCCTTAGTATTGACGGCATGACATAGAGAGGCAGACCTAAATATAATCATGTTTAAAAGTACTAATTAAGTCATAAAAATGTATATCACAGTCAAATCGTGATTTAATGACACTCCTGTTTAAAACACATTACTAAAATTGTAAAAAGATATTAGCAAACAATTTAAAATCCTCAGCCGAAATATGTAAAAACATAGTAAAAAAAAATAATAATAAATTAAATACTGTTCATAAGATTTAATTTTTTACTATGTTTTTACATCTTTCGGCTGAGGATTTTAAATCGTTAGACAGATAGATAGATTTATTTCGGCATAGCAAGCATATACATATGATAGTTCACAACATAACATAGGATAAAATAACTTGTTACAAAAGGAGATAAAACCCATCTTTTTTACAAGAGAGACACTTGGCTATGTTTTGTTTTTCTAAAAGCAAATAACTTTTGAACTATTTAGAATAGTGTACACGTTAGACTTCGTGCTATTTCTCTTACATTCAATATATGTACTTGAAGTTATTTTCATAACTATAGATAAAGACAATAGTAATACAATTTGCTTGAATATCCCCTAAATCATTAGTTATAGCACATAGCTATATTTGATATATAAGTCTCTGGCGAACCTTCGGCCAAAATCCGGCTATGCAACGTTTATATCTCTCCATTATACACACGAAAGAATGTTTAGTTTTATTGCAAAAACAAACCTCCCGCCTTCCAAACTATGTTTTTAAGTGTTGTATGTTAAATAATTATACGACAGTCGGACTGAATGTACATATTGCATGGCGATTCCCGACTCCACTTACATGTTCCGAACAGAAAACACCGTACTAATGTAGGATTTGTTCTCAGTTGGGGAATCAAAATTAAACGCTTCTCAAATCGATCAGACAGTGCTTGTTGCTTATAATGTACAATCTTTTGCACTACGAATTACAATGCATTCGCATTCCATTGCTTCCTTTAAGGAATGTACAGCAACTTTGGTAGGAGGTTGGATATTACATCTCCTTTTGTTTTCATGACTAGATATCATACATGCCAATAAAGGCATCATTATAGCTACTTATACAAATCTGAGACAATTTTGCATTACAACAAAGGGTAAGAATTCCTTTCTTTAGCAGTTTCCACGAACTCTTCTATCAGCTCACCATCAAATGTAAACTGCAAAGCATTATTGGATTTATATCCAGATACCAGCATCATTAAGACAGCAATCTGCTTCATTAAAGCTACATGTAATTGTTCACCATTAAATGATGTTAAAGCGTGACCATTGTCGTCTGGTACTATTAAACCATTTTTTTAAAAATCAGCAACATAAAACCTTGAAGCATCCTGACTGGCAGCTGTTAATATTAGGGATCACTGGTCTGTACTTATTTGTTTAAGTTTCCTGCCATTCATTATGTACATATAGACTGAGGTATAGTCACTTGAATATATATAAATGATTGTTTGCATATGCAAGACCGTAACAATAAAAATCAGTTCCAATCTTTTTTGTTCTTTTCATTTTTCTGTCTACGGAAATGAAATGAATTTCTTGTTGGGACGGTAATGTAACTGCAACTTGAGTTTCATGGATTTTACATATTTGATATGGTTTTCCAGGTAGATTGTAGCAACCTGTGATGGTATAATTGTGACTATCTAACCGTTTAAGCTTATTGTTGTTGTAATCAGCTAGGATGATTGTACCATTTTCCATATAGCAGGCACTTGTGATTGAACATTCATTTTCGTCAGACATAACTTTGACACAGTATGATTGTCCTCCTGTTATCTGAAGCAAATCGTCAGTCTTCACAGTTTTCTCTGTTAGCATGCCTATTGTTTTGTTTTGCTTCAGGCAATGAAGGAGATTTCTGTCAGGTTGAAACTCTATGTCACTTACTGTTACGTTCATACTGATATCTTCTATACATTTGTTCGCATCACTTTCAACATTTTTCGCCATCTTCACATGAACAAACAATTCAGCTTGATTTAAGTGTGGAGATGCTAATTTATCATTAGCTGATGGTACCTTGGATTTGAGTGCTTGAAGCTGTTTGAGGTGATCTTTAATCTTGCCTTCAAAAAGTTTGAATTTATATTCTATTTCATCAACAGACCTTTTCTCCAGCATGTCAAGTTGGTCATTAATTTCTTGTCTGAGTTTTCTTATATCATCCAGTAACTCCTCCTTTCTTTTCAACAATTTATGTTTATCCTGACTTAATTTGTTAGCTTGTACATTAAAGGTCATGGCTAATGCCTTCAGCCTTGTTTGAATTTCTCTTGAAGCCACTTGGTAAGATTTGTTTTGGATAAATTCTGGTATATAGAATATATCCTTACATGATCTGAAAAAAATATTTAAGATAAAGCATATGAGTGGAAAATACGTCTTTATACAGTATCTTGTTTAGAATATTTTATCTGATACAGTTATAAACCTTAACTTACCTTGCAGAATGATTAGTTAAATTCACTATTAATTTTCAAAATTGTTTACTTACGTATCAACCTACGCCTTCCAGAGCTTTCTTGATAAGCTAATATTGATCTACTTTGGAATGAGGTCCAATAGAATAGAGGGATTTAGAACTTCCTATAGTTATTATAGAAATAGTTAAGTGATCATTATGCTAAAAGTTACCTGTGATCAATCGTCATACATATAGAACAGCCGACATCATCATGGTTGTGACAGTACATATCAATGTATTTATGATGGTGTCTGTCGCATCTTTCTGTTGGTGCTCTCGGTAAATCTTTGTTGGTTCCTGACTTAACCTGTGATAAATCCAGCACCTTGTGATTAACACACACAGGAACTTGACTGTGAACTTCAACACAATTTATACAGAAATAATCATGACAGTCCACACAGAATTTTTCACCGTCAGTATTTTTACCTCGATTTTTACACATCGAACACAAAACATCAAATATTTCATCAGAAAGAAAATCTGTGTCTATTTCACGACTTGTAGCCATAGTGTAGAAATACCTTGTTTAAACCTATTTGTCCACAGCTCTTAAAGATGCGTTTAAATGTGATAATTTCTCGGGAGATTTTATTCCACGTCTAATCATTTAAGTGACTCTTATAGTCAACAATTTTCACTCTAATTTAACGAAAATGATCACATTCAATAGTAAAAATAGAAGCATAAAGTTAAGTCAGTTAATAGCCGCATGAATAGTTTTTAACAAAGATTGTTTTATCTCCCACCATGTACATACAACGTAATCGATTAAATATTGGTGCAAAGTCCATGTTAACTTTCAAAATGTCGCTTAAATTATGACAGTTACTAGCTCGCCTGAACAAAAAGGCAATTTGCATCTCATTGGCATGTCCAGATAATCCTATTAAACACAGAGTTATTATTATTATTATTATTATTATTATCAATAACAATAATAATAAACACTTTATTTCATGAAGGTAACATATTAAGAAATACATATCTTATTTACAATATGACCTTCAATTAAACAAGATAAAGAAAATCACAAATATGTACACACAAATCAAAAGTATAAACACCAAGCATACAAATCGATAGACACTTGCATACATCAGATTCATTTAAATTGTTTATCAAGTAAATATTTTTTTCATATTTCTTTTAAAAGCATATAGAGACGAAGACTCCTTAATATGTAAATATAAAGTATTCCTTACTAGTACTTGCATAGCATTATATGTTTCATTTTTCGAGAACACTATGATATCTGAAATGTAGGAAGGAGTCAATCCTTGTATATATTTAAATACTAATAAGGCTTTATGATACGTGCATCTATTTTCAAAAGTCAACCAGTTTTATTAAGGAAAAGCTGTAAAGATGGCGTTTTAACTGGTTTACACAATATAATCTTAGCTGCGTGTTTCTGCAGTTTATTCACTTTTCAAATTTAGTTCTATTACAAGTACTCCATATAATACAACAATAATCAAACAAGGTAAAATATAAGCATTGTAAAACATTTCTTTCATTTCAGCGGATAAAAAGTACGATATACGCTTTAACAAAGCAATTTGTTTTTGTAATTTATTACAGACGTGCTTTATTTGAACATTCCATTTTAAGTTTTCATCTAAGTAACTACCTCATAATGTTTGTGATTTCGTTTGACTTAGGCATGTGCCTTTTATATTTATATCTCAGGAAGGGTTGGATTTCAATTTAGTTTCTGACCCAGTTACAATACAAGTCGTCTTTTTCGGATTTATTGCTATGTTTACACCATTTACTTATATTATCAACGTCACAATGCAGAGTTCCCTGAATCACTTGATTTTTTTATTTGATGCATGCATAGTAGTATCGTCAGCATACATGTCTATATTAGAGTGTGTTGTACTAAATTGCATATCGTTAACGTAGAAAAATGAAGAGTAAAGGGCCTAATATAGACCCTTGAGGGACCACTGATTTCACTTGTTCAATTAAATTAAGTATTGAACTTACACTCATTGAAAATTCTCTATGTATCATGAAATATATCATGAAATAATAAAAGGAAGTAATAGGATGTACTCGTTGACGAAATATATAAAAAAAAACTGATTTGTTATGTAATGTACTATGCAAACTGTGACCAGACATTTTGTAAGGGGACATCAAAAGTCGCATGTCTTTCAAAAGATGAATAGTTGTAACGCAATTTATATCAGAAATGGTAATTAAATTTAAAAGAAGAGATGAAAGGTATTTGTCTAAAATGGATTATTGTCTAAAATGGATTATAGAGGCTGTTGCTTTTATTATTGAATTTGAATGAAGAATATGCTTGTCACTAGCATGCATAGTTCTTACACTTTAAGAAATCAAACTTTCAGTGTTTTGATACAAGCCTTTTTCAATTAATTAAAAGTTTATTTTCAGCTTTCAAAAAAGTATATAGTACGCTACCCTAGCAACTTTTGTTTTCAGTTTTCATGAATTTGTTATATGATTTTACATTGTTGTCAGATAATAAAGTTCCGAGTAAAAAGGAAAAAAAGAAGGAGAAGAAGAAGTTGCAGAGGAAGAGGAAAGCAGATGGTTTGACAGAAGAAGATATTACTGCTGGTTTGACGATACCTAAAACTGCTGGACTCCCAGCTGATGTTGGAGCTACTGAAGCGGTTTTCTGTGTAATTGTGATATTAAAAAAAGTTGGAGTAGAGTTTTTTTCTTGGTTCATGGGGACTTGGGGGAATTACCCTCAAGTGGGTTTGGACCTAGAATTTTTCTTTTAATTTTTTTTAAAAATTTGCACAATTTTACTTTGATTGTTTGTTCATTGCATAATGATTTTAATGTTTATTAAAATTTATTAGGCAAGATTTAGGTTTTTCAGATGAAATGGATAGGTATATTTTAAACTTTAAGTTGATTTCTTTGCGTTGAAATTTATTCTTTTCGAGATAAATTAAAATCTAACACAATTCTTTATTGCATGTAATAACGTTTCATTGCAACAATTTTTGACCGAAGAAGTAAGAATTACAGATACAGATTTCATGGAGGTGTTTAAATGTGAAAAAAAAACTATTGGTAAGAGTTTCTTTGCTTCCTCTATGGTTTAGTGGTTTGAATCGCTTGCAGGTTTGAATATTGCCAGAAACTGTAAAATCTTTCAGCTTAATGTTTGTGTCTGAATTTAATAAAAGTATACGCACTGGAAGTGAAATTGTTCCATCTAGAGAAATACGATACAAACGAACGGAGAGTTTCAAAAAACATTTACAAGCATCCTACGCAATCCGTAAATTTTATGTTATGTACTTTATTATGTAAATGCATAAGTTATAGATAAAATATTGTTTAAACTAAACGAACGTTTTATTTGCAAGGGAAACTACTCTCCGACTCATATTTTGAATAATTTGTTATTATCTCCCATTTTAAGGATATTTTAGCCTCAAGGTGTCAGATTTGTCTATGACATTTAATTTATGTAAAATAATAGTTATATTATGTTTGAAATCGTATTAAAAAGCATTACAACAACCATGGAGATTATTTTTGAATTTTTTATTATTTCTTCTTTCTTTTCTTTTTATTTCTATTTTTTTGGTTACAGCATTTTTTTTCTTATAATTTTATGGCTTGAAAATATTCTCTAAAAATGAAGCATATCTCTTTGATAAAGCGTATTATGTAAAAGTACTACACAAGTAGTGTATTCATACCAACAAAAAAATCATCAAAATGTTGTATAGGAGCAGTGTACGTGATGACCATACTGATGATAATGAAGGAATTATAACTTTATTTGTTTATGTACACATGTGTACGAAAAATTGTAACATTATCATATAATTCAGATTGTACCATGAAATAATTCAAAGTAAAATGCCAGTTTAGTATATTTTAATTGCTAGAAACTATAAATCACAGATTTCTAACTATACAGTCATGCATGAACGCTGTCTTCATCACGTGATAGCACACATGATAAAACCAGGTATATAAACCAACCTGATAAAACTGAAGAGAAGTTGATGGAAGACGGACAAAACCCCACCAGTTAAAACCCAACCACTCAAAATTTTATAGAGTGGACAAAACCCCACCACTAAATTTTATAGAGTGGACAAAACCCCACCACTAAATTTTACAGAGTGGACAAAACCCCACCACTTAATTTTACAGAGTGGACAAAACCCCACCACTTACCAATTATTGGGCAAGATTTGATGAATTAAAATATATATAATATACAGTACACATTTTCACATTTTATTTTTTTAATTTCAATATAACATTTGTGTAATATAAGAGAGATTATACAAATAATTTACAAACTGTTAAATCAACATTCAAAGAGTAGTAGTCATTTATTTGAGACTATGTGCCACATTTATGACCTTGAATTATCCATTATTTTTAGTTTCTTCAAATTCATTTCTTCAATTTATCTATATAAAAAATAAACTACTTACTATTAATCAAGAATGTAGCACATTTTCATCAATTAATGATTAAAAAATAGCACATTTTTATAGCACATTTCTAATTTATTCAGTTCAGTCATTTTTCCTTCATTCTACTTAGTTTAAGTGGATACTGTGGCTGATAGCCTGAAGAAACTCGGGTACAGTCTTCTCCTTATTGATGAGTTGTTCACACATTCTTTTGAGTTTCTGCTGCTGCACAATTGTTTGTTTTTTAACATGTTTACAAGAAAGTTTTGTCCACTCTATAAAACTGAAGTGGTGGAGTTTTGTCCACTCTGTAAAATTAAGTGGTGGGGATTTGTCCACTCTATAAAATTTAGTGGTGGGGTTTTGTCCACTCTATAAAATTTTGAGTGGTGGGGTTTTAACTGGTGGGGTTTTGTCCTACATTCGAAGTTGATAAATGTACTTGATTATTTAATATCTTTAAAACCTAAAAATATTGGTGTAAATGTATAAATGTGACCTTTTAAGAATTTCATAACTCCTGCAATTTACACAACTTTTAGAAAGATCATGATGGGTTTGTTAAAAGTGTATAAAGCTGGATATACCAGTTTAAAATGTATGGTTTGAATTTTAAAAATAATGTGTTGAAAATGGTTGTTTGAAATAAATATGATAGTAACTTCCTAACAGAATGATATTTTGTGTCGGAAAATTTTATTTTATTTACTTACAATATTCATGAGTGTTAAGTAACGGAGGCATTCTATGTTACAACTCTTTCGAGAAACGACAATTAGATTATTGAACCTATATAAGTCGCGCCATGACAAAACCAACATAATGGGTTTGCGACCAGCATGGATCCAGACCAGCCTGCACATCCGCGTAGTCTGATCAGGATCCATGCTGTTCGCTATCAGCTTCTCTACTTGTTATGAACAGCATGGATCCTGATCAGACTGCGCGGATGCGCAGGCTGGTCTGGATCCATGCTGGTCGCAAACGCACTATGTTATTTTTGCTGTGACGGGGCTCATATAATTTTACTGTTAATTTATTTTATAGAATATTTCATAAGATATAGCTTTAAACCCTTTAAGGTAAATGGCGGACAGAAACACAGGCCCAATTCGCATTTCCCTGTAATATCTATAAATTTAGGGTACATGTATACACTCTATTGTTAAACGTATAATACAATGTATTTAATATTTCAAGTTAGACATAGATAAACATTTATTATGCTTTGGACTTAAGTCTGACATAACATGTATACATAAACATCTCGGTCAGAAAATATTTCAACAAATGGGTTTTAGTTCCCGTTGTACATGTAGTTTAAAAGCAATTTTCTCATATAGTAAGTCAAAAATGAGTCTGTCGTAGTTTGGTTTGACCAGGGGAGACCGTCACACCAGTTAAAGATTGCGCTTTTATTTTGGATTGGGTGGGATAAGAATACTTATCTTTCGAAACTATCTTTCATATCTAAACAGTTTTAAACTGTTTTCAAGCAAATCAAAAGACAGTACCTTTACATTAAGTTTTTTCTGTTATGTTGTGTTATTGTATTAAAGGTTTAATTTGTTTAAAAGTGTTATTCTAAGCATTAATAGTATAGTATTAAGATATTTTGTCATAAATCATAGTATTTAGATATTTTGCCTACGTCAATATTAAGTCATGTAATAGCACTTTTTACAAACATATTGCTGACATTATGCATGGGAGTTAATATAACTAATTCCTTCGATCTTTGATCGACATGTGCAGGGATAAGATGTAATCATTACATACACAGTCCACTTTTTTCAGTGCCAGCATTCTACGAGTTTTCGTATCAGATAGATAGATACTTTTATTTCCTCAAGAACTGAAGAGCATGTAAGACGATAACAGAACAAATAAATGAAAAGAATTACTAAGACAACGAGCTCGCGATAAGAACGGGGCCAAAGAAGGCTAAATGTATGAACGGACCTCTTTAATTGAAATGTATAGTCCGCATTTATCCGAAAATCAGTTATAGTGTCAATATTTAATGTTTAATGGCCTTTAACTCGTTTAAACTGAACAATTTCGGGGCGCAGTAGTGTAAAAGTATTAACAACTTTCAATTAAATATTTCGACATTTTCGGTATACGAATTAAACCCTATTGACATTTTGGTAATTGTTTGCATTTAGTTTGCTTTGATGACGAGACATTAAATAGGTTATTTATACATACGTTCTCACAAATACCTAGTAACTATTTATCACAAGGAAAACGCTAATTGAAAATTTATTTTGCGGCCTTCACTATATCTTTTTTATATTCAAGTGTTTGACATAAAAAGTTAATAGGAGCAAAATCAATGCGATTGCTATTCAATACTTCCTTCTATCCATTTTACACTAAAAAGTTTTGTTTCAAAGCAAACAAGAAAAAAAACTTTAGCCTTTCAAACTGTGCGTTTAAGTGTTGTATTTCATTATTTTCAGGTTATATCATGACATGACAGTCAGATAATTTGATTTCATGTACATCTTGCCGAACCCCGACGCCAGTCACGTATTAACATAATCTGAACATAAACACCGTACTAAATAAGATAAGTGCTCGTAAATAATTATTCTGGGATTCGAACCAACGCTTCTCACATCCCATCAGAGAGTGCATGTTTTTTTTTGTTTATACGGTATATATGGCGCCAGCTAAGGCGGAACTATAGAATTACCTGTTTTCTGTAGAAATTACCATATACTACCCCAAAACTTATTCGCTGCTGCTCTAACACAAGATCGGAGTTTCCAAAAACATCCCATGTATAGGCCACTGCTTCTTCGGTGATCTTGTCAAGTGTACTTTTGTAAATACACTGAGCTACTGGACACCTGTCCGGTTTTCATTCAAAATTTCCCTTTGTTCATATTCAATTGAAACTCTTTAAAGTAACTTCACACCTCTTTTGTGCCAGCGTCTTCTCTTAGATTTACTATAAAAGTGAAGGCAACTAGTACTGGTAAACTGCTTGACAGCCTGTCAAGGAACGGTGCGGTGGCTGAACTGTGATCTAGTAAAATAAATATGGCTTATTGCCGTGATCCGGAGTGAAAAATACCAACACCACAACCATGATACGTCGGAGGATAAATTGTTAGTAATGTTATAATGATGTGTACGATGACGTAGTTTCGTAAACTGTCATAAAATAAAAATTAATACAGTTGTTGTATGACTGATTTTTTGTTTGTTTGTTTGTTTTGTTTGTTTGTTTCATTTTACGCCTTTTCCCAACAGTATTTCAGTCATACAGGCGGGTAGTTTCCTAACCATCGTTCCTGGACAAGACTACCTTCCTCCGCGCTAAACTACCAAAGCATCTCCCGGGGATCGAACCCACGCCAGAGAGGTAACTGGATTAGAAGTCATCGACTCTAACCCCTCGACCACGGAGGCGGTTTTTATTTATAATTTAACTATGAAATATTCGTATTCATTTTTGTTTTAACGTAGACTTTACACTTATCCTATACTTGTGAAAATATGCCATATTATGCTAAATAATCTTCAATGTGACATGGACAAAGTCAAGTCAAAAATTCTTTCAACACATGATACGGAAAAACACGAAGTTGACCGAAGATAAACGTAAATTTTTTGAATGTGACAAATGAAATACAATGCATATAAATATCTTTTGAACACACTTGGAATAGAATAATTCTTTATTCAATTATGCATTGACATGGCCTTCATAATAAATAAAACGCTTTATGTTAATTCATTCTTTATATAGAAACGAAGACGATAACAGTCATGTGTATATGACAAAACAGAACAGAACATAGAGGATATTCAAGTTTTTTCTATAAATACATGATTTATTTTCATCGAGTGGTATGAAAATAAATATTTCACGAGTGGCGGTAGCCACGAGTGAAATATGGTAATTTTCATGCCACAAGATGAAAATAAATCATGCATTTATAGAAAAAACTTGAATTTTCTGTTTATTATATACATTTTTCTCTTTTTTTTTGCGATAAAATTTGAAAGACTTTCCCTTAAATTTTGTGTACTGGCAGAATTTAAAAGAAAGTAGTCCGGCAAGACACCAGTGAAAATACGGAAAATATGTTTCACTGCAGTGAAAAATAAATTTTTACAGTGAAAATACGGAAAATGAAAATACGCATTTTATTTCATCAATATTTCTCAATATTTCATTTATAAGTATATAATAAATTATTTTATTTTTTACTTGTACAAAGTACATTTACATACAAAATGTGATAATACATTGATCAAAATACATTAACAATTCACTTTCAATACGGATAACTATTTTCAACGAATTTTACCAACTTTAAAGAAATGTCACGTTACACTTATTAGTCGTTAGTTATCATTATAAAACATGTAAAGACATAACAGGTACATCACACTTATTTTGTACTATACATGTGTAAAGTACATAATATTCATTTCGGTTCAGGTGTACATCAATCATTAAAATGCAGAGAGAACATACAAAAAATAAAAGATGGTTGAAAGAAGAATTACATTCCTTTTTTATCATAAAAAATGATCACTTTGCTGATAAAACCTAAACCTATATTTTTTACAAATACCCTTGTACTTAAACTGTTTGTAATAGTTTTGTAAATGTCTAACAGAGAACCAGACATAAATGCTCTCAACTTCTTTTTTTACAATTATTATCATCATCATCATCATCATCATCATCATCATCATCATCATCATTATCATTATCATCATTATTATTATTATTATTATTATTATCATCGTCGTCGTCGTCGTCATCATCATCATCATCATCATTATCATCATCATCATTATTATTATCATTATTATTATTATTATTATTATCGTCGTCGTCGTCGTCGTCGTCGTCGTCGTCGTCATCATCATCATCATCATCATCATCATCATCATCATTATTATTATTATTATTATTATTATTATTATTATAAATTTAAAATTTTCCTTTCAAATCGCCAAATAGCATTCTTTTTTCATAAGTATTAATAGAGTAAATATAGTACAAGTATGTATGATATTAATCTAAGCGTTTGGACTGCTTTTAAAAAGTTCACGTACATTAGCCGAATTGCCCCATTCAATACTATGAATATTATGAATAAGACGCATACGAAATGTCCATGATGGTGTACAAAGACAATCGTTACATAGCGTCAAGACTTTAGTATGCTCCGTGCGTCTGTACGGCTGGTTACAAAATGTAACATTTTGTCTTCCAAAACTGCAATATTGCCGTGAAGGGATATGACACCAAATTCCTTATGTTGAGGTTAAAGTTCAAATCCTACCGATGGCGGTACCGAGTCTATTTTTACTTCATCAATACATACCGGGTCTGTTACTGGTTAGGGCATACAGGATGTAGTAATATTTTTTTGCGATTCAGAGCCCTAGCTATGTCAAAATGGTTTGTCATATTGTAGAGGTAAAATAAAACAAAAACCAGATTTGGATAAAATATTTGTTGCAAATAAGCAAACATACAAACAGCGGACGTTATCAGTTTTATACCACTGTTAACTTAATGTAAACAAACAAGCACACAAACAATAGAAAATATAAACAATAATTAAATGATGTCATAGCGTTATTTTTAAAACTGAATAATTACTGCACTACTGTACATATATGATCCTTCTTATAAAGTTATATGGCCACGTAAAATTATATAACCAGGGCTGCTATATCTGAGCAACCGTTTCTGCACGGTCATATAATCTGTCAAAAAAATCTGTATGGCGAAACTATGTTTTATTTTTTAATGAAATAGAAGGTAATTCAAACGTTTTCAATGGGTGTTTATATATTTGATATAGACTTTAGATTTATCCAATGAAAAATGTCGTTACAACCGTGGTGCAGTGTTTTAAGAATCGATAATAATACGGGTGTTGCATTGTGTTGTTTAACGGGTGTTATATTTTGTTTATTTTGCGGGTCATGTCCTCAATTTATATTCCAAACCAATGATTCGTTGGAGCCGAGGACTTTATCACTAAAGTTTGATAGCTTTATTGCCGTTTATTATTTGTTTATTTCAAAATAAATTACCTGTCCAACTGATAAGAAACTTCCCTAGTGTAATCCTAAGGTTTTATGTTACCCTGGGCTGGTATAGTTTGGGCAAAAATGCAGTTTTAAATTGATTCAGTTATATAACAAGAGTATTAGTGATTTCATAGCTTGTTTGTAAACTTAAGTGTATCTGTGTTGTTTTAGATTTTCAGCCCTCTGCGTTTGGATATGAATTTAAGCTGTAATTTGTAAAATAGAAAGGTATGTTTTTCTTTCTTCTTTTTTGTGTCAATAAGTTTTTACAGGGGTGTTTTATCTTGTTCTTGTTGTCGGTATTATTTTTTTTTTTATTATTATTTTTTTTTTTTCGTTGTGTGCTCTTTTTTTAGTAACCTGGACAGGTTATTCTTATATGTCATAAATACATCGCTTGACTGTCAAGGTCAGTGCGAGCATTATATTGGTCAGTTTGACCAACGACAGAGTATCATGTAAAACCCTTCTAAGAGAATGTTAATTAGTTATCAAAAATTTTGCTTGTCAAATTAGCCAACTCATAATATCACCGCTTTCATTTTTGTAAAATGGCGTTTGGGTTGCAAACGAATCTTGTGTTTACACTAATTTATTGCATAGTTTTCGTGTGCTGTTAAGTATTGCGCGCTCGTTTTAAACGTTGTAATGCATAACATAAAAAGAAAATTTGTTTTGTTTAGTGTAAGATTGAAATATATTGCACCTTGTGAGCACCAAAAGTTCTTTTTTCATTCGTGGCTGCGCTTCTCTTGAAATATACCTTTTGGTGCTCACTCGGTGAAATATATTCCGATCTTACACTGAAAACAAAAATCCTCACTACTGGTGCGAATTTATGAAATTAAAACATTTTGGAAAAAAAAGTTTATTGTTTTTCCGCATAATATTGAAAAATCACAATAATTTACAAATGAATATTAACAAGACGTTCAGATTCAACACATGTCTGTAGGTAAAAATGGGATCATTATGGCGAATCTTCGAAGATGAAAGGAAATAAAACATTCAGGATTTTTGTCCGCTATATTGAAATAAGTCTAATATCATATATGTAACCTTCTTTTTCGTGGTACTATTTCTTGTCCTAGATCAAGAGCATGGCATTACATAATAAATGATAAATGAGCTACTGCGAATTGTTCAGGAGTATCGCATTAAATATTTTTTGTTTAAAGGCCCATTATGCCTTGTAACACCGCACTTTGGGGTCAAACGCACTTTGGGGTCCGACCCCAAAGTGCGTTAAACTTCGCACCGCACTTTGGGGTCAAACGCACTTTGGGGTCAAAATCGAGAAATTGACCCCAAAGTGCGTTAATATGCTACATATCAACGCACTTTGGGTTCCAGAGGTCTAAAGGTATAATTTGAGTTCTGCTTAAATACTGAGAACTGACTTATTTTCGATCTTCGACATTGAAATATTTGAGGTGGAGTTCAAGATGGCGGTCAATACTTTGATGATGCTTAAGTGATAAAAGTTTCATTAATTTTACCACTTAAAATATCCAATAATAATAATAATTTGTTCATATAACAAAATTACGGTGGCATAAAAGTGACATTTGCATTTATTTTTATTTAAGTTTTGCATACATATTTTTATTTAAGTTTTGCATACATATTTTTTTTCAGTTTTGCATTCATATTTTATTAAAGTTTTTCGTACATTTTTTATTTTGGTTTTTCGTACATATTTTAGCCAATCAAAACAGCCTTCACATCTCATTACAGCCCATAGTTGAGTATAAAACTAGCACAGTAGTTTGGTCATATTTCGGCCCATTTTTTGGAATCGGCCCAGTCGTTTTTGGCCGCGCAAGTCTGGTTTCGGCCGACCTTTTTCGGCCCATTTTTTAAATCATATGTATTTAATATAATTAGTGTATTTTTTTAAAATTATTATCTACTATTATATTAGTGTCTATTTGGAAAGGGCAGTTGATTGGTGAATGAATATGCACCACTCAACCCCACCCCCTGAGTATAGCGGGGGGAGGGGCATTGACTTTAAACCAAGCCGACCACTGGTAAAATCTTCGCCCTGCGGGGGATATTCAGATAATAATATTCCTGCCTTATGCCCCGGAACAGCGCAGACATCACACGATTCTTTTTTAACCCGCACTCCCCCGGGGGCAAGGGAGGTGGTTACAAATGACTGGTGTATTACAATAATGCACAATAAAAGATCTAAATAGGTCCTTATACTCCACTGATTTAGAAAAAAAAAAATATATATATATATACATGTATATACATGTACATGTATATATCAGAGACATAGATAATATATATGTCTCTGTATATATATATACTAAAAAGTGTTATTATCTTTTTGATACCTCCAAAAATGAAAATGTTGGTATTTGCAAATGGCGTTTGCAAATGGGGTACTGTAATTTACAGATGGCAAAGTGTTAGAAAATGGTGTTTTACAAATGGCGTAATTATCCAAACCTCTACTTTGCAAATGGCGTCATGTAAAATTATGTACGAAAAAAAGTAAAAAACTAAACAAAAATAAAATATGTACCAAAAACTCAAATAAAATATGTATGCAAAACTAAAATAAAATATGTATGCAAAACTTAAAAAGAATATGTATGCAAAACTAAAAAAAAGTATGTATTCAAAACTAAAAAAAAATGGATGACAAACAAAAAAAAAACAACAAAAAATATGTACGAAAAAAAAAGCATAAAAAAACAAAAAAAAAGTTGCAAATGTCACTTTTTTGCCACCGTTCAAAATATTTTAGTACAGAAATCGTGTATTCCTAAAGTATAAAGATGCTGCGAAAAATATCCCGTTCTGTCATTTACTTGATAACTTTTGTGCCATGTTAAGCTCCATTTTAAATATGTAAGGAATGAAATAAAATGCAGTTAATATTTTTCCCCCTCCGTAACAACCGTTCGCCAGATGCTTTTTTAATGGGAAATCTTACATACTTCTTTAGAAAAATGAATTTTATAATGTTAAAATAATGGTATCAGAGAAATGTAACATGCTTGTTACCTGAATAAAGTAGCGATAAATGTGAAATTATTTGTCATAAAAGTAGTCAAAACAATGTAGTATTTGACTTCCATATAAAACAAGTAAACTACTTATCACTATAACAGTACTGTACACAATCCCCTCTATACCCCAGTGAGAATTTTACATTATTCTGAAGCTCGCTCTTAATGTGCGACTACTAAAATAGTTGATATTTTTTGACTGCCTGTACGGACTACTACTTAAAGCCACATCTTCACCTAGTCAGGTTTCTAATGTGTCACATTTAGCTAAATGAATGGCTATTTTAACATATTATCAGGCAAATTTTTTACTGAAATGTCTTATTTAGATTACCCATAATTTATGCCTTTGTCTATGCAAAGACTATCATATTTCTGTAAAATGTGTAAAAATAACAAACGTTAAAATGATGCATTTAGCTAAAAACAATGGAGTTAATGAAAGGTGTACATTCTTTTAAAATACATGTAAATGGAAAATTTTAAAAAAACATATTTTAAGCTTAAAGCTGCATGCCTCCAGATGAGTCAAAATATTTCAATAAAATCAAACTTGAGAAATATGTACTACGATTATAGGAAATGTAAAATGATTCAAGATTCAAGTAATATTTTACATGTTATGTGCGTTTTCAATATTTACAACTATATTCCTACTGCGTTACTAACGCATTAAGGGCTATTTATGCATATTTTGACAACTTTTTGGTAATATACGTAAGTTATAAGTGCCATTGATAATGTGCAAATTGCTTCCTTTTGGTTATTCCACAATATTATACATTCAAATAAATTTTCAAAATTTTCATGAAAATTAGCGTGAATCTGGAGGCGTGCTGCATTGATACAAATTCTTTTTTTGGTGATTTATTTTGTGAAAGTTCTTCACTTACTAATCAAGACCATTTAAATCCCTATTGATTCAGGGCACATGTTTTGTGTCTATTTAATACATTGATTTTTGTTAACCATTGGCTTTGACTACACTATATTATTTAAAACATAATGAACATAAATTTTCTCTGACCCCAAAGTGCGGTCGTTTGCCTGATGTTGAAAAATGCATATGTACCTGTTTAACGCACTTTGGGGTCGAAATTGGACCCCAAAGTGCGTAACGCACTATGGGGTCCGACCCCAAAGTGCGTAACGCACTTTGGGGTTCGACCCCAAAGTGCGTTTGACCCCAAAGTGCGGTGTTACAATGCCTCAGAAATGCTATCAATCTTATTTCACAAAACTTTTATGTTTTGGTATCTTGTTACAGTTTCTAAAAAAATACTCATTTACCATAAAAATGAACTGTCTTTGTTTCTTTTGCTTTGTTGTCAATTGGTATAATTATAGTGAATAAGTATTTTGTATGTATTAATAAATATGGATATCTGAGGCATAATGCGCCTTAAAAGTGGAGTACACATGTACGCCAAGCTGGTCTTTGTGATATACTTGTTTATATATTTATTTTTAGCTTTGTTTTTAAAAAACATTCAAACAATAATGTCTGCACTACAGTGTAAATATTCGTACTAAATATATTTGTTTGTAAAGCTGGATTTAATGAAGAAAACATAATGCATTTGTATATGTCCGTCCTATATCGACCTCTTTATTCACTTTGTTAAAATATAAGTCTAAAATATTCATTCAAAAACCTGTAAAGCAAACAAAAAACCTGCAAATGTTTGAATAGCGACATTCAAAGAATATGCATGCTAACATATCAACAATCTTTAAAAACATACCTAAATAACTCGACATGTGTATACAATGAACTGGTATACCAGAATTACTTCTGATCTTTAAAAAATGAAAATTTATTGGTGTACTCGAAAATCCCATTCACATTTCAACATCTACTTAATATGTTAATTAAAAAAAATGTAGATAACAACGATAATGATAGTAAAATGCAGGTTAATGTGAACACTAGACCCAACACCGTATTAAAATGATTTAAACAATTTACCAATTGTTAGTTACTGATCACTTATATGATTCAATCATCATCATCGTCATCATCATCATCATCATTGTCATTCGTCGTCATCATCATTATTATTATTATTATCAGCAACAACATCATCATCATCATCATAATCAACAAGAACAACAAGAACAACAAGAACATCATCATCATCATCATTTTCAACAACAACATCATCATCATCATTATCAACATCAACAACATCATCAACAAAATCATTATCAAACAACAACAAAAAACACCATCAACAACAACAAAGACATAAAAATAATTATCATCATCATCAGCAGCAGCAGCAGCAACAACAACAACACCAACAGCAGCAGCATCATTATCAACAACAACAACAATATCATCATCATCACCACCACCATCATCATTTTTGCGAGAAGCGATTATGAGGAGTCCATTAATATTATCTTTCAATAAATTAACATAGATATATAGGAAATAGTTATTTAAAGACAAACACGAATGTATATTTAATATTGATTATTACGAGATGTCTAATTTTATTTGAATTTGTGTATTTTGTGACCATGTGCATTTTGTAAACTTACTATCTGTTCTGTTCTGTTCTATTACGATGAGACTTTATGTATTTTCTTATTTAATTTCTTTGTTTATCGCACTTGTAAAACCAAACTGTGTTAACCAGTTAATCATATCAGCGAATTTAGACAAAGAATTTGTAACAATTTCCTTTAAACCAAACGACCATATATTTTTTCAGACATTTTATGTTTAAGGAAGTTTAATTTTCTTTTACCAATATCAAACATTATCTCTTTCTGATCAATTTTTCAATTTCCTTTCATGGAAAAGGTGTCAACAAACATGCGCTGATAAAGTTTCTGCAGGGCTTCTCGCGTCAATGCGGTATCGAATAAATTGTTTGATATTCATAAATAACTACTTTACCATTGACTGTGAAGTTTAATTGTTCAATCGATAATGATATAATTGTCGAT
The DNA here is from genome assembly GCF_026571515.1 of Ruditapes philippinarum. Taxonomy (NCBI): domain Eukaryota; kingdom Metazoa; phylum Mollusca; class Bivalvia; order Venerida; family Veneridae; genus Ruditapes; species Ruditapes philippinarum. The sequence continues at coordinate 40,820 of NW_026861691.1, read as the reverse complement.
GAATTTATACGAAGATAAGTTTCGTGCAATGAGAGAGATATGGAGAAATTATGTGTGGGCCCTAAAAAAACATGCGACCTTCGTAAGTGCTTACAAGTTATTTATGGGATTCGTATAATAGGTCTTTTGAGTATAACTGCTATTAGATTATTAGATTACCCACGATGTGAAACAATCCGGTATTGATTTTCAAAACTATGAAATTATGTTGTTTTTTATACCCGCGATTCTTACTAAATTACGTAACTTAGTTACAAAAGCTAACGAGTCCTATATAGTGTTTACGTAATTTGGTATTGATTACATAATATATAAATTTCTCAGATAACCAACCCATTGTTATTTCTGGTAAAATCAATAAATTGATTTTGCATATTTCTCAATCGGCAGACTTATTAAATATTTTACAAATTTGCCATGGTTTTAATTGCATTTTAGGTTCAAACTAACGACGTCTAAAATTTAATAAACTAAATCATGACTGACTGAAGTTCAAAAATGGACTTGCCTAGTTTCCATTTTTATTTATAAAATGATTTTCCCAGCTTCCATCTTTATTTCATTTAAAACTTGTCCCGCTTCCTTTTTTATTTCATTAAAGAACTTGTCCGGCTTCCATCTTTATTTCATTAATGAATTTGTCCCGCTTCCATTTTTATTTCATTAATGAACTTGTACGGCTTCCATTCTTATTTCATTAATAAACTTGTCCGGCTTCCAGTCTTATTTCATTAAAGAACTTGTCCGGCTTACATTTTTATTTCATAAGAGAACTTGCCCGGCTTCCATTTTCATTTGATTAATGAACTTGTCAATCTTCAATTATCATTTCTTAAATAGATATATCCAGTTTTCATTTTTATTTCTAAAATAGACTTGTCCAGCTTCCATTATAATTTTTGTCACTTTATCCAGCTTCCATTTTTAACTGTTCATTATTATTTTATGGGATTTCAAGATTATAATTTAAAGTTAGTCTGTCTGTCAACCAAGAGGTCAGGGGTTCAAGCCCTATCCTGGTCACGATCATGTTCTTCATATGTAGTTAGTTGTAGAAAGCGGACTCGAAAGTGATATATATAAGTTACTTAAACTTGTTTCGCAATCGAGCTTGAACAAATGTGCTTGAACTTAGAATTAGAGCAGCAGTTGGTCAAAAGCTTTACATAGCTTGTGTTTTTGTGAAATGTTGATATGTTTTACCGGCAATAAACAAATATTGATTTGATTTGACCAGAATATTTCAACAGCAAAAAGTAGAAAATTTAAGATGTTTAACAGTATAATATTAGAGAAAAGAAAATTTAATCAGCAGAGCGGTAGAAAAAAGTCATTTACTGCATTTACGTGCATTTAACAGCATGTCATATTAAGAAAATAGATCAGAACATATAAATTATACAAAACATATAAGAGTTGAACAGAATAACGTGATTAAACAGAGCCTAAAAGCAACAGGCATATCTATCAACTTTTTTAAGGGATGAGTCAGTAATGCGGCTTAAGGGCAAACTGTTGTTACAAATCCAACGCTATCATAATTATGTAATCAATTCTGTCTGAAACGTGTCGTATCACGATAAGTTCATCACTGATGGAATAAAGGTGATATACAGCATTAAGTTTCGTTTCTTTCCGTAACATACATAGAGCGCAAACATAAATCAGACAAATGTTTTAATATATAGATATCATGTTCGGAAACTGACGAATGTGCAACCGAATCGATCCGAATTATACCAAAGTGCTTTGCCTTTTAATTTATTCTTAGTTTTATGTGCATTTGCGTATAAAGTTACTGTTCATTTGTATATAAATATTAATGAGTGTTTTTGTGGTTTGAAATTTTATGCAATTGGCGAGAAATACTACCCCGGATTATTTACGTAACATTGGCTGAAACCAAATCCGGTCCTCATATTAATCGCGATCCAGTTTGAACACTGCCGGGTCAGTCTGGATTTTTATACATTTTGCATGGTGTTCTGTAGATATTTTGCTGTCCGAAGGTTTTAATTTTTAACATATTGTAAACGTTTTACTTCACAAATCCGTATTGATCGTAGTGTTATAGGTGGTTAACTATTACCCAAGGTATCACTAATAACAAGAAATATTGACAAAGTTGTTGTACCTTAAATAGTGAACGCCAAAGCAGAGAAAAAATAAAGCGGAATATCTTAGATCCAAGGGATAAAAATGGTTTAAGGAAGAACCTTCGGAAAAATGTGATAGTTTTGTATGTGAATTAATTGAGCACATTTTGAAACAAAATCGGATTTTAAAATTTGTGAGGAATAAAAAAAACTCCGGATTTATACTGGATTAAAATAAAACTGAAGGTATGTCTAAATGTTTTTTTATTTCATGTATATGAATTTATTATTTGTTGTTGATAAATATCTAAATTAATTGATATGATTATTGAAACTTTTGTATAATTATATCAGTTTCCCATTTACAAAAATAACCGCAGATTCTCTGAAGACGAGACGAACATGTTTAATTTTCATGTGAAGATGTTCCTAATATAGTTTTATAACTATTAGTTTATAATTTATTTTTGTTGAATTTGAAACACCATCATAAATAATTGCTTAAACGCTTTATTGTGTAAATTTGAAAGAGTTATACTATCTGTTGATATGTTTTGTTTTTTGTTGACAAGGAACATTCTGGTTTAAGTGAAACTATTTATAACGAATTATTGAATAAATAAAAATGTCATATTTGGATCAATTCAACCCTTTAAATGGAGTAAAGTAAACTGTGTACACCTACTGAAGTACAGGTAAATAGTAGATGAGTTGATTGGTGAGTGAGTGAGTGAGTGAGTGAGTGAGTTGGTGAGTGAGTGAGTGAGTGAGTGAGTGAGTGAGTGAGTGAGTGAGTGAGTGAGTGAGTGAGTGAGTGAGTGAGTGAGTGAGATTTGGTTTTTTACTGTAAAATGGCTTATATCTCATATTTTATCTTATGTCATTTATTTGTTAATTCTTTCAGTTTTTTTATCAACTGTATACATTTTATTTATTCATTTTTTTACTTCTTTAACATTGAAATTTTAACCCATAGAAGACAAAAAAATAGTTTTTACCTCTTTTCAAGGAGGTTAAACTTTAATGCTAAATCTGCACTGCACGAGCTTTGTTTGTAACTAAAATTTTAGTCTTTCTTTGCTATGCTTTTGGATGGCAATTGCTGTCAATTAAGAAATACACCATTTGCTTAAAGGTATCCATTTTAGGGTTCTACATATGGTTTCATTTTTGTGTTTTCTGATCGAAGATCAGGAAATACAAAGCTAACATTCAATCTCTGACACAGCGGTTTCACAACAAACCTAACAACAAGAAGTTCTTAAAACAGCTTAAAACTAGCGATTTAAAAGAAAGAAATATTTTTATTTTGTTACAAGTATCCAACAAATTACAACGCATTCAAAGTTTAAAAGTAGCTTTGGGTTATAGAATTGTCAATAAATGCACGTTCACAAATTACGCGGATGAATATGATTTTAATCAATGGAAACGCTATTTTTAGCGATGTCGATCAAAGCGTATTTCACAAATAAATCTGACTGTCGAGTAGTGGAATATATACATGTCGAACTGTTTTGGCGAGAAGATTTTTGCTAAATTATTTAAACAACAGGTTTATCGTGAACAAAATACCACGAAATTAATAAGGATTACAAACCCGAAGTGCAATGGAAATTCTAAATTTAGTATTACTTGATTTAATTCAGGCTTTTCCGTATAACTTCTCCGCGTTGCAGGGGTAACGCGCTCGTCTAGTGTGTCAGAGGTCTGGGGTTCAAATCCCATTCAAGGCAACTAATTTTTTTTAGTTTCTTTGTTAAGGAAGTAGCCACGATATGCAAGGATAAAGTATGGCTGTCATAAAAATGAACATAAATGATTTTTTTGATGCAACTCTAGTCATGCTAGATTCCGTATGTATCAAACTCTGGTGCCCTGCACGAAGAATTATAGTACATAAAAATAAACTTATACAGGAAAATAATACAGATATACAGTGCGATTTAGATAGCAAAGATCAGAAATACCACAGAGATTGCAGCCCTTCGATTAGATAAAAGAGGCTAGTAAAGCTAGTAAATAATTTAGCAAAAATCTTCTCCTGACGTGATTTAGAAAACCAATGCTTTAAAAGAGTTACGAAATATGTTTCAATTTTGCGCGCATTGTTGTAGAATAATACACGGTTCGAATTCAATGCGCAGGAATATTATAATTGGAAATATCGGCGTTCGTGATTAATTGCCTTAATTTAACAATAAACTGTGCATTATTATAGTGCAATTCAAGAAAAAAAAATATCTATTTCCATTCTAACATGCGATTTGATAAACCTGATAATATATGTTGAATTACATAGAGCATACAAGTAACATTCCTGACGTCATTTAGAGTACTTAGAGAAGTACAATCTGCCACGAAGATAATCACTGTGAGGGCTTTGCTAATTCATCTGTTCACACCGATTTCTTTACGATAATGAAAATCGTCGTAAAAAGCGATATTTTTCTATTTTGTGATCATGATTTCTGCAAGAGTCTGGAGCGTTCTACTCCAACACTGTAGTGAGTTAATTACTGCACTCGACTGTCCTATCTCTTTACCATCGGAATAATGTTCAGTGTGTTATAATAATACTATGTCTTTAAAAGTCAATTTTGCGTAATGTTTGAATGTTCTCATTATTAATATCATGATATTATAATACTGTAACGATAATGTTAAGATATGCTTTAAAGGTTATAAACGCTTTCAAGTTAATATATCTAACGGAAAATAAATCAAAACAGAACACAAAGAACGATTGAAATGTATGATATGAAATTTCTCCTTTTGAGAATTATATACATGTATAAGGCCAGTTGTCACGACAAAACCAACATAATGGGTTAGCGACCAGCATGGATTAAGACCAGCCTGCGCATCCGCGCAGTCTGATCAGGATCCATGCTGTTCGCTTACAAACTCTATAACAAGTAGAGAAACTGATAGCCAACAGCATGGATCCTGATCAGACTGCGCGGATGCGCAGGCTGGTCTGGATCCATGCTGGTCGCAAACCCATTATGTTGGTTTTGTCATGACACGGCTCATATAACGTTTCTAGCCACTTTCAGCACGAAATCACAAAATTCACAATTACATTTCTTACAATAACTTCTTTTTCGTCAATTTTTTATGGTTTTATATCATAAATATGATGCTCAACCATTAAGATTTATCAATATTGTTAGTTCCAAAAAGCATTACATGTGTATTATATAGATATTTTAGAATTTAACATTTCATATTAATAAAGGGTGGTAATTAGAAATCTATGTTCTATAAAGTCTAAGTCAAATTTTCCAATAAGAAATGAATGCATATACATACAATATGGACACATATTTGCAGTACATATTTTACATATTCTTCCATGTTTGAAAATTGTTTTAGAAGCATATAATTATATACATATATAATATATCACTTAAGTGTGGTAACAACCTTAATTACATCATACAGGAACTTTAAACAAATCAAAATGAATATAACTTGATGTACAAAATTAAATTCAGAACGAAAATATGCGGAAAACTTATAATCTCGCAAATCAAACTGGTCTTATAGTAATAATATGGTTCAGTTAACACAAACCGTATGGACTTTGTCCAAAGTCGGTCAGTTTACTTAACGAGAAGGTTTAATCGTTTATGTAATGTCGAATTTATAATATGAGCCGCGTCACGACAAAACCAACGTAGTGCGTTTGCGACCAGCATGGATCCAGACCAGCCTGCGCATCCGCGCAGTCTGATCAGGATCCATGCTGTTCGCTTACAAACCCTATAACAAGTAGAGAAACTGATAGCCAACAGCATGGATCCTGATCAGACTGCGCGGATGCGTAGGCTGGTCTGGATCCATGCTGGTCGCAAACCCATTATGTTGGTTTTGTCGTGACGCGGCTCATATCTCTTAAAACGTTTTTCCTTTCTATAAACATTCAACACAGTGGCGGTGAAGTTATAATGCTTTCTATTGTAGTCATTCGGTCAAGTTTATTTTAGTAATTTGAATAATCTAAATTCAATTTAGAGCCCTAGAACGCTTTTATTAAAATAATCTTTGATTCAGATTTTAAGTTTTTTTCGTGAATAAATGATAAAATTTAAAGCTATTGAAATTTTAAATAACAGAAAATTGCATGTATTTTTTTCTTTATTTTAGCTATTTTTCTACAAAATTCAACTATAAGATAAACTTGATATTCAATAATAATTAGAAAATAATGAAATAAGCATAACTATAAAGGAATAATTAAGTGGTAGCAATATTTTACTATAAAATACCATCATGGACCTTTAAACACAAACACCATTGTGGGCCTTTAAAACTGACTTATTTTATTCTACATCTTAAAGATTTCAATTTTTCAAGGATAAATCACCACGAGTAGTTATTCATTTTATGTAGTTCTCTGGTTTTTAAAACCAACAAATTTAAGAGGGTATACGGCAAATAATTGTAGAGTGGCTTTATCTATCATTAAATTGTGATTTTAATTACGTGTCATTCCGACATGACAAAACAAAATTTATGTACCGCATTCATTCCTTATGCACTGAATATAATTGAAAAAAAACGGATTTAGGAAGACAAAATCCTTTAAATTTACAAAAATCTACTTGAAAGACTAGGACAATTCTTTGTCATTCTATCGTATACTTTGTATGATTTTAATTTTTTTTTTGAAAGCGATATATTGATAGCAAGAAATTTTTGTCAATTGCCACCTAGAAGGGGGTAAATGCTACAGAATAAGTTGTAAACTGCGGGTCTTATTTGAACTAGGTCGTTATTCGTTGAAAAATGCCTACTGCATACTTTCTTAATTGACTCTAATAGGTTTATTCTAAATATCGAACAAAACAATGTAACAACAGAGATATGTTTATCAGGCATCTTAGATTTAATCGGCGTCTCTGAATGAATTTTTAATTTGAGTTAACAACTTTTTCTTCGACAATGCCGTTAAGTAGTCTAAATTGATTATGACCTTCACTCACTTTGACCTTTAAAATTAAATAAATGACTTTTGCTTGATTTTTGCTTTGCCTATAAAATAATTATTTATGAATGAATTGTCTTTTTACTTGAGCACCACTACCTAAACGACAATGGCTTAATCCCTTTGTGGCCTAGGTCAAAATAACACTTATGACAAAACCCTGATGAATAATTAAAATAAGACCTTGACCTATATTACCCATATCATCAATGTCGAATATTGAAATTTGCTAAAATTTCAAAGTTTTGTAATTTATGTACAGATTTGATTCAAACTTAGACAAAAGGATACAGATGACAAAACCGACATGTTGAATAATTGTGATATTACCTTGACCGCCAAGGTCAAATTATTGAAATTTGCTTAAATGTCAAAACTCATTTACTTACAGATTTGAAAATTAATTTACTCTTTATTATAATATGCTTTTATGATGTGTTTTGAGTTTATAAATAAGGAAATGACGAGTGTACCCCAGTGGTTCTTTTTTTTATCTGCTGCTGTTGCGTATGTATTCATTTTGCATTTAGATAAATTGATAAATTAAGTATAAGTAAATTTAATCTAGTGCTTTGCATCTTGAAACAAAGAATTTGTACGATATTTCTTTTGTAGAAATGGTTTAGTAAAATAATATCATTAAAATAAAATAAAAAATAACAGAGTTCTATTACTGATTCGTCTCTCTAACACAGAGAGAGTTTATTTAACCACTATTGAGTCGAGTGAACTAAGCATTAATGGTGTCAATCGTGAACCCTATAAAGCTTGAACCCACAATCTTTGGGTTGAGGGGCAGACACCTGAACCACTAAGCCACCGATCGTCATAGACATTACTATTGACAAATAAAGTAAATTACAATGTAGCAACTTAAACGTAAATTTTGAAACATAGTTTTACTGTTTAACCATAATATTGAAATTGTCACAAAGGTACTTCCATTAATATATTATTTGTCACCAAAATTGTACACTACACATCTATAATATAATTCATTAGTTAATTAAGAACATTTAATTTGCCAACTGGAGACTACTAGTATTGTGGGAATGAAATCTATATGACTTACTACGTATATTTTTCTTTCAAAACTATTTCAGATTATTCTAACTTTTGATGTCAAGGTCACTGTTGGCGTTACCATGGATACACTTCATTCTATGTGTATCCATGGTAACTTGTAATTTCTATGGTGAGAATTACTATAATGATCGCTATGGAGCACAAGGAATTGCATATACCTCGGGTATGTATTAAACTAAAGTGTTTTTTTTTTCTTTATATATCAAATTAAAATCCAGGTATGTATAAAATATTGATTATATTTAAAGTTTGTTTTTTTATTTAATAACTCAATAAAATCCTTTACATTCATAATGCTTTATATGAATACATACGACTCCTGTATGTGTATAGAGAACAGTAGTTTTTGTATTTCATAAAAGTTCAATACGTTTATAATTATTTATACATGTATTTTATATATTACTGAAAAAAATAGTATGATTTATATTAATTTATACATGTATTATATATATAATTGAAACAGAAACAAACACGGATTTATTTACTAAGTATTTTCTATGTACATGGTATAGACTTATCTAACCTTATGACTGTCTCCTTTATTTGTCATATACATGCAATTATTAAAATGTTTTGTATATGAACATATAAGCCGCGTCACGGCAAAACCAACATAGCGCGTTTGCAACCAGCATGGATCCAGACCAGCCTGCTCATCCGCGCAGTCTGATCAGGATCAAGATCCATCAGTTTTGCTATCAGTTTCTTTACTTGTAAACGTGTAGGTAAGCGAACAGCATGGATCCTGATCAGACTGGGCGGATGCGCAGGCTGGTCTGGATCCATGCTGGTCGCTAACGCATTATGTTGGTTTTGTCATGACGTGGCTCATATGTACTGTACGAGATTGTTATTAGTTTTAAAGATTTTAGACAGGTAAAATGACCATATATAAACTGTTTTTTACATATACAACCCGTTACAGACGTGCAGTATTATAGACGCTGTTATAAAGCCCTTATGGGCTTATCAGCCATATTTGATGTTAATGGTATTTATATATATTGACCGTATGATTGTGTAATTCTATCTGTATTGTGTTATCTTTTATCAATATAAGGCTATATATCTGCAAGTTGTAACGATCACAAACTTTTAAATTCTGTATGACCATATAACAATTGTGTGTGATTTTAAATTCCAGTTGATATAGATTTATTTATTATGCCGGAATAATTCTGTTGAAAATTAGGGCATCTTTGAAAAGTAAGAAATATAAGAAAAGAAACATGTTTCAATCTCGACCAAAAACATTTATTTCCAAATACATGTAGTTACAAGTGCTGACCTTGAGTGAAGGTTATGACAATTTTGCTCATTTTTTAAGAAAGATATTCCTGTTATACAAATAACAGTGTTTGTCATTTAATCAATATTAACAGCGAAATGTCGGTCAAGGGCCACTTTTATATTAAAGGATTAGTATCAGATGTTTTCATTATTACTTATAATTATTTTACATTAAATTAAACCAATATATATCCGCATCATTAACAGATGACCGATCTAATGGACTGTGGTCGGACATGGGAAGTCTTCAAAGTAACTATCTTCTTGCCGACAGCCTCTGGTCTGGTGACGCATGCTCGGGTTGCACGTGCAATGGTGACGTCATCGATTCCTGCACGGGCTCAGTAGTGTACGTATATAATTTGACGCTATAAAATCATGCTGCAATTTGCTAATGACTAAAAAGTAAGAATAAAAAGTACAATGAATTTACACATATAAACTTTATTGGGGAAAGTTAAAATATGCTGAATAAAATATGCTTAATATAATGAATTGAAAGATAATTATTATAACAGTTATTGTTATATTTTACTTGAGACTTTTGACTTTTTGGCCCATACTTTTTGCACCAATACATTGTCCAACATGCATGGTCCTATACCAAATTATTATGGAATGGACCCAAAAGTACCGATTTATATGATATTATTAGCTAATGTACAAAATTGTATATTAGTGAAGCCCTTACATTAAAAAGGTCTCTTTAAGAAATATGCTGATACCATTTGTGTAGTGGAGAAATATGGAAACCGAAATCACTGGTTTCATCTAATAAACACTATCTCATAATGTCTGGAAAGATTTTGTCCAACCCAAATTAAATTTGCATTTTTATATGTGGTTTTTGCTGAAAAATATGCTGTTACTACTCTTATTGTACCTTTTTTATATATATTTGATTATTTTCAGAACGTTACGGGGTCAATCAATGGTTAATATAACAGCCGGGACGTTTAGTAAGGACACGACGAGCATGTAAGTGTTTGTTTAAAGTCACATTGTGCTCATATTTTCATTGTCAAGTTGAGTTAAAGTTATAACAAATTTCAAGAGATTGACTTTTATAACGGCGATTGACCAAGAGTTGATACTGGATATTGTTAAATCTGTCTAAAGTTTTAAAAGACCGCACCACTCTTTTTATTTTTTTTTATAGATTGAAAAAGTTACAGGTAAATTCTATTTTTATTTTTTTGATATCTTTAGGCCGCTATTCCATTTATACGTGATCAGTGGTCCGCGTCAGTGATCCGCGTCCGGGCATGTCCGTGGGTATTATTCCATATATAGGTACGTTATTTTCTATATACTTTTAATTGAAGTATAGCGAACAGAGGATAATTATTTGTAGAATATGATATAATTTCATTCTAATACCAAAAACAGTTGTAACATCAAAGAATTAGGTAACAAACATTGAATATCAGTTAGGTTTTCAAATAACATCTCTTTACCAACCGATGACCAGATGTTTTTTTTTAATCTGTCATTGCTGCATCATAAACTTATATGTTCTCCTACACTATTTTGGTGACTTCTTTAGTATTTTCTTTCGAAATCGATAAAGTATTTAATTTCGTTCGAGGCATTTTGTAGGGATGAGACATGTCAGTGACTGTCCGCGTCCGTAAAAAATCGCTCATCCTGCGAAACGTCGCGGATGCCGTCGCGGAAGCGGATGGTAAACGGACAAAAGGAATAGATTCAACGTATTCTTTGATTAGCGAATCGGTAACGGATGCGGATGACGGACGCGGACCACTGATCACGTATAAATGGAATAGCGGCCTTAGACATTTCCTTGCGCCACTTGAGTTATTTATCGTCCGTGTAAAGTAAATTGTAAAATACAAAATGTATAGACAAATAATAGCAGTCCGCTCAAAGTATACCCTTGGACGGGCATAATGTCTCTTTTAAAAACATTACAGCCTTTTATTTTTTTTTAAAATGTAGGTCATAATTATAAAAGATACTTTTCTAAACGTATTTACTAAATATAGCTGGTTTATCATATTGATAATATTATTTTAAACCACTAAATAAATTGCTTTTGATTGATAAAATAAGATTAACTGCTTTATTTTCAGAACTATAATAAATTGTCCAAATTTTGAACTTTTTGAAAACGCAACGTTCGAAAATCTTACAAGTCTACAGGAAATGTAAGTACAATTTATAAAATAGAAAAACATGCACCCTTAAATAATCTTAGATATATCATGCAATATTTCTAGCAAGTTTGCACGAAAATAAATAAATAAAAAAGGAACAAGGTTCTTTTGGATTTTTTATATTTAAACATTTAGAAGATTTGAAAATTAAGAAAAGAAAGAATTGATTTTTTTTTTGGTTTTGTTTGTTTGCTTGTTTGTTGATGTTGTTTAGAAATGATGTTGAAATTGCACCACACAGTTTATATAAAATGTTATGCATTACCCTGTCCATTATTATAAGTCTTTTCAACATAGCTATTCATATAATCCACTTTACTTAAGGGCAATAGTGTATTTATTTTGTACATTTGTATTTCAATGTAAAGTATGCTATATACGAATAAAATTATGTTTCATTGTCTTTGAAGTTTATTCAGTATGAAATAATTCCGTGTATTTCAGTATAGTTCAAGGAACGGCTTTGAATCATGTACCGGATCTGTCCACCACTGTTGTCACAAAAGTGTAAGTAGGCGTAGCTTAACCTGTTTTTGGTTTATATTGCTTTAATAATGTATGTAAATGAGGGGACTCCATTCGCTCTTTCAGGCACCAGACGATATACAATTTACTTTTGCTAAATGTTTGCTATTTAGAATAAACAACCTTTGAAAAAGAAAAAAAATACAAATGTAGTCCAAAACTTAAATCTGAGCTTGTCCATGGTTTATAGATTTATACATACATGTATATTATTGTGTTTGTGATTATTAATTGTTTTTTTTTTGTTTCAATGAATGAAAATAGAAATTTGGCGGGAAATCAAATATCGTTGAGCACAGACAACCACCGTGGATGGAGATGGCCGACAACGATAGAATATTTGTAAGTATTTTATAAAATCTTGAAAGTCAGAATGCATATTATAATATATCAAATAAATAAGTAAAGCAAATTACATATCTTATGCGTTCAAGTGATTATAGTGCTACCATTAATCGCTCCAATTTGTTAATTATATGACATTGCCTTTTGGTTACTTTGAATTTTAACACACAAATGAGTTTTAAAAAATGCATTTTTAATCAATTTCTAGACTTATTTCATGATTTTGATGTGACGTGTATTATGTTGTGTTTCATTTACTTTTTGTCTTTCTTTTCAGGGCTATGATGGACAATTTACTGTATTGGCTTCCAGATAATTTTATAGATGGACCAAACCTTAGAATTGCGTACGTTAATAATAACATTGTCTCCATCTAACCTTCATCTAACTTTTATAAGAATTACATTTAGTAATATACTACTGGTTTAGTTTACCGTCGGCCAAACCATTTACTGCGAGTTAAACTGAAGTAAATTTTGTGGAAACCCTAGAATTGCCTATGTTAACAGTACAATCGTTTGTTTAATAAAACATTTAGTCAGGCAGTTACCATTTACTATATTTTATATTTTTGCTTTAACAAGAGTTCATTTGTTTTGATGATCATTTGATTTTTTTATCTCACCTTTTTAGACAAAACAAACTGTGACGTTAAACAAATCAGATTTTTTCTTTACCGTTTTATTTTACTCGCATGTTATTGTTGGAATCATTGTTGCTAGTATATAAATGGTATTTATGTCATTTTGGACTCAGTTTGATTTCCGTGCTATGTTTTACAGGAGTTTTGGTAACAATCAGTTACTGCAGATCCATCCAACAATATTTGGTGATACTTCTTCTCTTATTTACCTGTAAGTATTTTATTTTATTTGATAATTTAAACGTTTGAATAGGCTTTCTTGTGTAAAAAGGTCAGTTTTTAAACAACCAATCAACCAACCAACAAGTCAATGAACCAAACAACTAATCAAACAACCAATCAACAAGCAAGTCAGTCATCAAGCCAACCTAACAAAAATCAAAGAAACCATTCGAACAGTTATTTTGAAGGATTTAAAAGTCAGTTTGTTATTAATGTCTCAATGCCCCCGCAGTAATTCAGTTTAGGAAGGTAAATAATCGTGTGTGACATATTTATGCCGGTTACTGCTGCTGAAAAAAATCACAAATTAAGTAATAAGGTTGTCTTTTCATCGCAATCATTCATCATTGCTAAGAGTAATTGGTGGCCTAATAGTATTGTAGTTATCTTCCATGCCATGTCTGATCTCATTTTCTTTTCATTTGCTATAAACATTGTAGTATTGTATTATTTGCAATAAAGTTATTTGTGCTGTATTGTACTGTGCTGTACTTTACTGTACTTCACTTTACTGTACTTCACATTACTGTACTGTATTGTATTGTATTGTATTGTATTGTATTGTATTTGTATTGTATTGTATTGTATTGTATTGTATTGTATTGTATTGTATTGTATTGTATAATAACAAATCGTAGTTGAAGTTGAAATCATCGCAGTAAATATTTATGTATAACAAATCATACATTTTTCTTTTTTAAACAACTCCATCTATATTTTACAGCGGAATGGATGGCAATAAAATAACCAGGCTCTCTAGAAACAGTATTGCGGCTTTAGCTACGAATAATTTCCAACATCTGTAAGTCAAAGATTTCATTTTGATAAAAAATTATGACGTCATATTCACAAACCATATTCTAATTTTATCAAATAAAATACAGATTCCAGCTTTGTGTCTTTGTTTGAAACCATACCTTTGATTCTTGATATCAAAGAGTTAATATTTAGCACTACATCACTTGTTTTGCTTTTCTTTCCTTCAATGATATTAGTATAAAAACAGTATGTTTAACGTGATTGAATGGTGATTTTATTTTCAGAAATATAAGTAACAACGAAATCGTGTTTATCCAAGCTGGAACCTTTGACCAATTACCAAACATAAAGATTCTGTAAGTAGACGTTTAGATATATTTTGTTTTAAAATATCAAATTTGAGAGTAAAGCTTAATAAATACTTTTTACACACGTTAGAGAACTGCACAAGGAACATTCTATAAAATATGAAAGACACGGGCCAAAAACTAAAGGTTGTGTGAGCAAAAGCGTGAAATCTAAGACACGAGTCAAGAACTAAAGGTTGTGCGGGAAAATGCGTAAAATCAACCAACATTTAGCACTGGTATTATTGACTTTCTGATCCTAACCATTATTTAATAAACAACTTCTTGCAATGGTATAATGTTGTTATTGACATTTGCAGCTGCCGTGGGATTATGTTTTATTTACATGCATATCAGTTTTTTAAAAAAAAAATCTTCTTTAACAAATTTTCATTTTACAAATTTTACTATTTTCATTTTACAATAAAAGATAAGATATGTTTGAACTATAAGCGATTCTTAAAGATATTTAATATTTGAAATATGTCCATTTCCTGTAATTTCAGCGAAGTACACAATAATCTATTACCAACCATCAATGTCAACATATTTTCCAACATGCCAGAGTTATTGCACTTGTAAGTATTTTTATCTATGATATAAAGTACATATGTTGTAAGAAAAATCTACGAAAATTGGAAAGTCCGCAGCCAGTACTGTATACTAGAATATATATTACATGTTAATATCATTAATTATGTATTATAAAAGTTAAGACAAATGTATCCTTATACTTATGTTAAGATTTAGTAAGTAGAGGATACTGAATGAGAGTAAGCTTGCATAATATAATTTTATTCAACTCGTTCAATAAATTCAGTAATGAACTTACACGAATATAATATTCTATTTACCACATAACCAACATAAGAACTGTTTACAAATAACCGCCTCCGTGGTCGAGGGGTTAGAGTTGATGACTTCTAATCCAGTTACCTCTCTGGTGTGGGTTCGATCCCCGGGAGATGCTTTGGTAGTTTAGCGGAGGAAGGAAGTCTGGTACTGGTGTAACTGTCCAGGAACGATGTATAGGAAACTACCCGCCTATATGACTGAAATACTGTTGGAAAAAGGCGTAAAATGGAACAAACAAACATCACAGTGAAAATAATCCCCATTTTTTTTATTGACGCACCCATAGTGTAACACTATCATTTATCAATTTTTACGCTATGTTTATATAACGCAAATGGCGTCACGTCAAAATATACGCACGACCGTGCAATACCGTTTTTACAGACTCGCCAAAGCGGCACGGGTATGTGATCGATGCTAATACC
Organism: Ruditapes philippinarum; assembly: GCF_026571515.1. Taxonomy (NCBI): domain Eukaryota; kingdom Metazoa; phylum Mollusca; class Bivalvia; order Venerida; family Veneridae; genus Ruditapes; species Ruditapes philippinarum. The sequence continues at coordinate 25,054 of NW_026861691.1, read as the reverse complement.
GATGTATCTATATATCATATTTCAAATACAATAATAACTTATTCAAATGCATCTTTTTATCATCTTTTAGGGATTTACACGCCAACGACATTTCTGCGTTACCGAGGCGGAGTTTCGAGAATCTACCGAAGCTGATGGAATTACGGCTTCACTCGCAGAAGACAAAAATGACGTCAATAGCCTATGACGCGTGGCGTAATATTGGTAATGAGCTCATCAACTTGTTTGTCAGTGAGAATAATTTACAGACGTACCCTCATCAAGTATTAGAGGAGGGTTATTACCCGAAATTAGAAAGAATGTAAGTTTCTTTCATAATACGATGTATAATGTAATGTTTTGTCCAACAAAAATAAAATGTATACGTCACTTCTTAAAGTGATTAGTGATTTCTAAAAAAAGAGCTTTTACAGTGTCTGTTTAATTTGTCGTTTGAATAATATCTGATAGCCATCGATACAGTTATAATTTTATATGTCATATTCATAATGACACTATGTTTCGATGCCAATTTATTTATTTTGTTTTTAAATCTAGTCCACTATAATTATGATTATAAGCGCGCTATTGTTTTTATAAACCAAATCTTAATAACTTGTTGAGCAGGTTTAATATGTGGTGAGGCAAATGTAAATAGTGGCCGTGTGCTTCATGTCAATGTTTTCTGGTCCTACGGGATCATAATTTAATTGTTGTTTTTTTCGTTGAGGATTGTATACCGGTTAACCCGGTGCTAGGGGGCGTGAAATATGTTGCAGTTTCCATTTCCTCTCATGAACAATCTTAATAAAATCGTGTCTATAATTTTCAAAAGTTTAGTTATTGTTTTGTTGCTCTATAGAGGGATTTCTCACTTCCAAAGCTTTGATATATAACTTGTGAGAAGCTATAACAAAGCTTTCATCTTCTTGAACAATTCCATAGTTCTTTTTTATTTAAGTATCATTTGTGCCCTTATTTTCAAAATAATTATTGAAAATGTTTTTATTTGTTCGTAGATACGCAGACAACAATGCAATATCAAATGTGACAGAGTATGGATCGGAGGCTTTCCCTTCCTCACAGAAATTCTTATACTCACAGAAACGACTTCAGTTTACACCATTTGCTGCTTACCCGGCATTACATACATTGTGAGTTATATTTTATTTACTTCCAGGACAATTGATGCTTGTGAAATTTTGGTACATGTTTGCATTACAATCAAAATAAGCGATACATTTATAGTACTGATCGTTTGTATCAAATAAAAGTTGAAACCCTTACCATTTCGTAATTTTATTATCAGCGTTTTTTAGCTTTACGCAAATGCACGCTTACGCCTCAACATGAAAATGGCGATACTGTTAATACACGAAAATACACCATTACAAAAAGATTATTTTTATCTCAGCATCTAAAGCAGAGGCTCTGAAAACAATACGTTATTTTTCTTCGATATAGTATATATAAAGATTTTCCTTTCTACTTTAGGAATTGACAAATTGCTTTTTCAGTTAAATTTTGATGATTTCAAATTATGGTAAAGTAAAAAATGTACATATGCTATAAATTTCATGAAGGAGAACTTAATATTCAGAAAGTGTTTTGAACATTTTTGTTGTCACATGTATAATAGTAATATTTTTTATTTATTTATGACAGATACCTTCATGGTAACTGGATCACACATATAGAGAACGATGACATGTGTAATATGACAAATCTACAGAATTTATGGTTAAATAGTAACCTACTTACTGAAGATAACATTGATGATGACGCATTTCAGTGTCTTCCGGTACTCGACTTCCTGTAAGATTATCACGTGACATCGCTTTCTTTAACTGTAAACTCTACATAGAGTTAATCCAGACAATAATAAAAAGCCTTTATGAAAGCAGATATTAATATGCAAAGTAGCTTATGACTAGTATCTGACAAAGCTTTGTTTCACTGAGTCGACTTGATAATGTTACAATACCTGATGAGCAAATAGCAATTAGTTGCGCCTGGCGATATTTTCCGGCCGCAACCCAATATTTAAAGACATTTAATGAAGTTGTTTACAAGAAAATATTTCAAAGCTACAATTTCAAGTCTGGATCAGTATTTATATCTTTTAATCATATTAATCTCTCTCTCTGATTTATGAAATTGTTCATGTTTTAAATTATATGTTTTGATTGATTACAATCACCATTTATCCATGATGTGTGATTGTAACAGGCGTCTACCATGCATTTCTAAGCTCCAGAAGGTAAGATGGTTTTGACCCCTGGTGTTGCTTTAAGTTTGTAACACCAGAGTTAAACCAAAATCATCTTTAATGTTTCAGCGTCATATGACCTAAATTGTGTTCGTGCGCCGTAAAACCAAACAACCAAAACATATTTTGAATTAATTAATATTTGTATTGAAGCTGACGCAAAGAGCTGTTTGCTTATTATATATTTCTCAGACAGTATGATGCATTTTTACTTATTGAATCACTAATTTATATTTATGTTAAAGAAGAACATATACGAGTACGAGTATCTTATAAACGTACCATATCTCTTTCAGGAATATAGGGAGTAATTTAATCCAGTATGTACCAAATGCTGTCAAGAGCAGTACAGTGCTACCTGCCCTCACACAATTATACATGCAGGCGAATCACCTCACTTTCCTAGAGACCGGGACATTTACCAACCTGACCACTTTACTGACTCTGTAAGTAAAACCAGACATTGTTTGTAGTAAGATTCATTTTACACTCGTTTGTAAATCAAGGCATTTAGTAATTTTCTCTACTTGAACACCCTCAACAGTACCAACAACAGTTCCTCTGTATTCTAGAAAAATTGTTCACGCTTTCTTTTTGTCCGGCTTTATTGAACTGTAAAGTTCTTCAGAATTTTTAAATTCACGTATCGTTTCTTTATTTTCCGTTTCTTGTTGTTCCGTTGAATTTATTTCTTTAAAAAGAATTAATCTTTCTAAAATACCATTTTCAGTATATACCAATGTTTTAGCTCTTCTCTTGCAAATGACGTTCTTTGTATCTGTAATATCTTGTCTATGTATGTTTATATATGAAATAATTTTACATTTATAATCGATTGGATAGGAAAGATTTCTGTTTCCTGTTTTTTCAATAACGTTTTGGGTACCCCCCAAAAATATGATAAATTTGTTTTCCATTTTAGAATTTTGACTTCAAATAAGATAATCGCCGTGGAGAATGAAGTGTTCAACCTGCAGATAGAAACTATGTAAGTATGACTGGCAACAAGTTTAATCTATTAACTTAGTTAACACTGTAACAATAATCATAGGTTCATTTACAAGAATGGTCTAAAAGGAATGATTTTTTTATCATTTTGTAAGACAAATTGAAAATGTATAAATTGGTAAGGTATTTTTATTATTTTCTTATTATCATATCATTATTTTATATAATAAGGATTTGTAATACTTTCTTCAACAGTAATGTTCTTATCATGATACTTTTCATTTCCATGATTTGTCACTTTTTTTCTTTTCTTTATTTTCAGAAAACTAGACAGCAACGAGTTTCGTTTTACTCATCAGTTTCCATTCAGTAACTTACAAAATCTCAGGGTGCTGTGGTTGAGCAGTAACGTCATCAATTACATTCCTCCATTAGCATTTACTAATTGTACATCCCTAACTGAAATGTATGTATTCAACCAAGTATTCTTTTAAGTAATCATTTCTTTTATTGTATTCTACGTATTATGAACATTAATGAAAAATATATTAATTATTATTGAGATTAATATAACTTCCCACTTTCAAATGTTAATATGAGAGCTTTCATTGCAATTCTAAAGTATGCCACATGTTTCTAAAAATAGACATATTCGCGGTTATTCAAAAATGATATACTGATATTGCATGATGATGAGGTGACTATTAAAGTTTACGGACCAAGCTAATGTGACAAAAACCGAGGTTAAAATCACATGAGCAAAGTCCATAGACTTGGATATTCACCGAAATCTTCATATTGCAAAGTTTATTATTTATCTAAAATTTAATTATTGTTTTATTAATTTGTTTAATGTTGTCTGATAATCCTTTCTTCACTAATCATTTCTTCACGCAAAAAAAACAACAACAACAAATACTTTAATAACCTACGACATACAAAAGTTGTTTTTGTGTGTTTTGGGCATCTGTATTGCTATCTCATGTTTGTAAATAGAATCATTAGAATGTAAAGTAAAATACCTTTCATCACTTTTATTTGACAAAAAGAATCCATGATTTACATCGCGTATTTAATGCAATGTGATTTTGATTGGTGATTAGTTCTATCAAAAGAGTAGGGGTAAATATCACCATTGACTGCCACGTGGCCGCGTCTCGACCACTCGCAACAAGTCATTTAATCATCATGGTAATTCTAATTTAGATGATTCTTTATGTCTTTTTACAAAATCAATATATTGAAAAACACAAAATTAATGTAATATGTTCAGACCTTCCATTGAATATTTTAAGATAATTATTATAAGGTAGCCAGCCAAAGTTAAACATCTATCGTAATATGTATTTCAGTCAAATGGCTTTCAACAATATACCACAGCTTCTCAAGTCACATTTTACGAATTGCCCACTGTCCGGAGATATATTGTTCAATGACAACGATATTGGTTACATCGAAGACGGAACATTTGATCACGTGACATCTATGACACGATTGTGAGTATTGCACATGATTGAAATGTCAGTAGTTGTATTTTCTGAACACTTAACCAGCTGAATTTCTTTAATGGTCTGGTCCAGTCTCCATTTATGGGACTGTCCATTGTCAATTTTAGGGATTTCGATATGGAAACGTTACAAACAGTATAGAGCCTGGTCAGACTTGCCTAGCTCTATACTGGTAGCAAAGTCTAATCACTTTCGGGCCCAGCTGGGTTCATGCTTGTACAGTACTTTTTTTAATTCTCTTACTAACATAAATTTCTTGTTATCTTTTGGTAACCGATGCATCATATATTGCAAAAGGTTTTAGACATATATCATTTTTATAAATTCGTTTTCAATTTTATTATTATGACTCTTTTTTAAGCACTGTCCTTACATTTGAATTAACAGTATCTTATTTATTGTACGACATACATTAAACGAATAGCAAATTACTATCTAACTTCTGACAACACGTATTATAATAACTTAATTTTAGCGTTTAATGATATTTTAATATTGCAACAAGATAAAAAAAATAAACCAAATTGTCGCGTGACTTAATTATTGCTGTCAATTAAAGCTGTAATGCACGATCGTGTATTTTGTCTAAAATATTAATATTTGACATTATCATATTTTAATTAAGACGAGATAAACGGTGGACGACATTGCATTAAAATTTGAATTTTCACTATAAAAGGTTTATAATTATGCTGTCATATCTTTAATGACATTATGAAACATGAAATAATGTATTTTTACATGTATGAGAGCTAAGATGAAATTTTAACATAATTTATGTATAAACATACCAGATTCAACTTGTCAAAGATATATATTGTTTGTATCAAAAATTAAGATTTTTTATTTAAACTTATTAAAACTTGTTAATTGGAATTCAAGTTCAAGCACTTAAATCGATCTGTGTATTTTCTAAATATGGTGACTGATTTACGCCATGTCCAACTTTGCCTCATATTTGTGTTTTGCATTTTAGCAAAATCGCGAATGGACGACAAAATATTGCAATAAAGAAGACATATAAAATTTGTTTCTCTTTTTTAAACTGCGTTATTCACCAAAATTAGTTTTTCCAGTGGACTATGCAAGTTTACTATTCAGTTAAACCATAATTTTGTGGAGTTAAGTGTATTACTATGAATACGATTAAATATTATATGTATCAATCCATTTTCATTCAAACTTAGCATTTTTGTAATCATATAAGGTCTTATTTGTTAAAACAATTATCGTCATGGCTAAAGAAAGTATCGGCTATATATGCCGATACTCGTTTATCTGCCAAGAGTATGGAATTGTTTGTGCCCTTCTATGTTTGCACACATGATAAAGTTAGTTTCGTATTTTTTGCAGAATGGGGAGCTGTTTTTATCTAAAAATGACTATTTTCTTTTTCACAGCACTGTAGCGAATAATGTACTGACAAAATTACCGAACGGTGGTGATTTTGCTGACCTTGTAATTATTGACGCCGGGGACACTCTTCAAGGAACCATGGACTTCACCAATAACCGGCTTGTCTACCTCGAGACACACACATTTGTTAATCTGGTTGTAGCTGATTATTTGTAAGTGCTGATTCCCGTGTCGGTTGTATAAGAGTTATCAGTCGGCAATTTTAACCTTTAACTTACTGAATTTCTTCAATTTGTTTGTCCAACTTCCATTTTTGGAACTGTCCATAATCGTTGTTGGGGATAGGTTTGACATGTTGAGTTAGTCAGTTCTCAGTATAGATACTGAGAAGAGGACACAGATGTGTAGTCTTGTCTGACTCTATAAAAAAGACAAAACTGCTAATAATAATCCTACATAATAAAATAAACTTTCACTGCCTTCACGATAGCTATGCGAACTTTACTCATAAGTCTATTGTATACATGTTTACATATTACCTATATATGGATTCTCACATATCCAACGAGATACGATTATGCTTTGTTCTGTAATTCTCTTGTTCATTATTGTTAAAAATGTTGACAGATATTAAATCTTATACAGACAACATTTCATGTTAAACTGCAAAAAAGAAAGAAAACATATATACAAATCATACTCCAGTATTATTTTCTTTTTGAAAAATGTATGAAAACTATCATTTTTTCAGGTCTCTCGCCAATAACAAAATAACAACAATCGCAACCGAAGCATTTAATGGACTTACAGCAAAATACCTTGACCTTCGGGGGAATAGCCTTAGAGAATTACACAAGAAATCTTTCACATCAGTCTCGTTGTCTGAGAGTATGTATATTAATGACATGTTCTTTGACAAAATCCCTACCATGGCTTTATATGATGTATCAGCTAGAAACATTGACATCAGTAATGGAGGAATAACAATGGTGGAGAATGAAGCCTTCTATAATGTTGTTGTCAGCGAAGACCTGTGAGTTTTGTCTTTTAAATATCAAATTTAACTTTTATTGTTACGTTAAACGAAACAAATATCGAAATTTACATACATTTCATTACGTTTTTGTTTTCAAATATAATTTAAATTTTGAGAAACAATTGGATAAAGCGCAGTTTACATGTTGTAATTTTGTGTTGAATTTGTCTAATTTAATTGTATTATGAACTTTAATTGCATGATAGGAATCTTAATACTCAGGAATGAGTCGACTCTTACTTGTTGCTTTTAACTTATTCATGTGGATTAATAAACAATTTAAACTGTTGTATAGGTTGTTATACTAAAGGCAAAATGATACTGAGCATTGCACGAGGGAAATATTTGTTATTTAGAAGATTAATAGTGTTTTACTGAATATAATAAGAAATGACATTAAAACTCTTTACTAAAGTGTTAATAAAAACAAGAATATTAAAATGATAAAATTTAGTTTTATAATTATATATATATTGCCCTATTATCACTTTGTTTCATTGTTTCATTTTTTTAAAAGAAAATTTTTAGCAAACAAAATTTCTAGGACAAAAAACCCCAATTTTTCGGGGGTTTTAGGGCAAGTGGGGGGGAGTTTTTTCTACCTAAACCAACAAAAAATTTTAAACGGTATGAGCTTAGATGCTTTTTTAAAAATTTTCAACGGGGATATTTTTTCTAAATTTGACAACCACCAAAAGGGGTATATCCACGGGCCCATAAAAAAACTGGGCAAAATCCTGAACAATTTGTAATTTAGAAAGTGTGAAATTATAAAAAAAAATATAGGGTCGTCGGGTTTAAAACCTAAAAAAAATAAAGGGAAAATCAAAAAAAACTCCCAAATTTTAAAATTTAAGGGGCCCTTGAAAAAAACAATATGTTTTTCCCCTTATTTTCCCCGTTTTAAATTTTTTTTTATTTTAGATTGAAAAGGTTTTTGTTTGTTTAACCATACTGCTTATGCCTTTCAGTTATACTTGAAGCTTTTCTGGCTTATCTCAAGTATTGTAAATAAGGTGGTGGGATAGAAATAGAATTATTGAAATATATCAAAACTATTGAGATCTTCAAGATAGGGAAATCATTAAAAAAGTAATGAAATTTTGAAAATTTTGAAAAATGCATAATGTGTTTTAAATAAACACTCATTATGCATGTTACGCTCATCCCCGTTACCACCAAAATACGGACACGTTTTGAACATGTGACACAATTTATGTACATTACTAAACCAGCTTAAACTGTTGGGTTCATGCTACTGTTTTTTTTAATATCAAAAAGGTTTTTCATGTAAAAATAATGATTTTGACGGTGTGCTCTTAAAACATAAATTGAAAACTCATATCTTGAAAAAATATGATTTCGGATATTTTGGTATTTCAATATAAGTATCAAATAGAATTATAAGGAAACTGTCTGTCAACAAAGGCAAAACACACGTGTGTAATAATTTGTCGTTTTATTTTTTCCAGATACATAGAAAACAACCAACTGTCCCAGATTCCAGACGGGTCTATGACTGGACACACCAACTTGCAACAACTGTATTTGACCAACAACCAAATAAACTATATTCAGTCCGGCTTATTCACTGACCTCACTGCTTTAACTCATCTGTAAGTATATGCTTGTTACTTAATTGTTAACATTTACCATTTTTTTAGTTTAATTATAAATTGAATCATTGTTGTTCAAATTTACATTTGTTAATTGTTAATTCAATGCTTTTTATTTTGAAATAAAGGCTTTATCTTGAAAACGTAAACAAAGGCAAGATATGTACGTTGCTACCATGTTTGTTAGATCCTTTGCTTTTTTGTTGGTATGAGCATAGAGTTTTATATCAATTTTAAAGAAAAACAACATCTTATTGTCGGTTTTGTGCCAAACCATAGGTTTAAATTCCAAATATGCAATTCCTGTTGTAAAGAAAAAATATTTATTATTGTTACAATTTGTGAAAAAAATATCTTGTATAGATAGCCTTTGACGTTTAAGTAATAACTATTCAGCCCATGCTTTCTTTTTCAGCGGCCTTGCAAGTAATGTGATAGACAGTGTCGATACAAATATTTTCAACACTTTGGGGTCACTAGAATACATCTACATGCAAAATAATCAACTGAACCATTTCCCGGCTCTAGGAACACAAGCTATGAAGGTTATAGATCTCAGCTCTAACGAACTAGAAACTGTAGCCACTGACGCTTTCACAAATCTGGCATCGTTGTCATCACTGTAAGCATTATAAAACAATAGATTTTACATTATTGACATGCCTACAGTAAAGTTAAAAACCATCACCATTCAAGTTTTCTGTAAAGTTTGCATCATGGTTATGACACATTTACATGGCATTTGTTTCAATATGGATTTGTTTATAGATATGGAGTAAATTACATATGAGAAATTAACATTGAGGTATTTGATGGTTTTACAAGTTCATATTATAGGACCCGCCAAAAAAACAACACATATAGTAGAAACTATGATTTAGAAAAAGGAAAGTCATTAACCGTAATAAAATAATTTAGTTAAATACTCATGTAAATTGTTGTGAAATGTATATGTCGAATGTTGAGTAATTTAAAAAAGAAATAATGATAATAATTTGTTCATATAAAGGAGCATTCTGTAAAGTTAAACCTTTTTTTCTTGTACATTGTTCTAATGTTCTGATTCCGTATCGGTCTATACAGCTAATTTTGTCGTTATGTTTTGCATATAGAATTCTCACCGACAACCCACTGGCGTGTCAATGCCAGCTAGTATCTGCCCTACATGACGTGGCCGGGAGTATTACAGGAGGTAGCTGCGAATATACCGCAGCCGCCAATGGGTTGACGTTTGATAAAAGCATGGTCAAAGATCCTACATACTACTTTAGCAGTGCAAATAACAATGCCTCAGTCTTCCAATGTTGTAAGTAAATCTTTGATGAAGTGTTTTCTTTTTTGCTTTTCTGAATAAAGGTTGTTTGAACAAGGTTTGTTCGTTATTTACCTTTTCTAATGATCGACGCTGTAATGACTTGTGAGAAATTTCACAATTACCTAAAAATGCTTGTGACTGCAAAAGAAAATTTACAAAGGTTCCAAATTGAATACATTATATTCATGGATTTATGCTCTGATTTTTATAGATTTTATATAAAAGTAAATATAAAAAAACGAAATCAAAGAATCAATTTCTTATATCTTTAGATATAATAGTAAAATCTTATTGAATTTGTTAAAAGATTCTATTTTAACGATTCAGGTACGTTGTTAAGTAGGTAGGTAAATAACAAAAATAAGATAAGTATATAACTGAATTTTAAAGTGATTAGTATACATTCACAAGATGAGAACACTTAAAAGACAGGCTTCACTTAAATTAATCAAATTGAAGTTTAGCTGAAGATTTAAAAAATGTAATATATATATGAATTTACCCAAATAGCCACTGAGAGGTTAATACTACGTAAGTTTTTTTTTTTTTTTTTTTTTTTTTTTTTTTCCAACTTTTTCATTTGGTGTTAACTATAGTGACAGTCTTGTTACTAAATATCATTTTGAACAATATATATGCTTAGAAATTAAGACTTTGATCGGAGGACTGTTGCTAATGATGTCAAAACTTTGTAGCCCAACCCATTTGCACTATATTGCATGAACATTTGTTTTGTATTATTCATGTAATATGTCTTATATAAGTGCAATAAAGTTTCAGTAAACTAGTGGCTTTTTCATGGGTAATAAGGAAAGATATATATTTTTACCGGCACAAATGGAAATTTTCAAAGACCTATGAGACAGTCTTGTTATAACCAGCTCATTAACCGCTACACTACAATAAATAGATCTTTACTTTAGTCCGAATGAGGATAACATGCATTTAGCAGATACGTTTATGATAAAATGGAGTCATGATAGATTAAAATATGGGCGAATAATATACCTAAATGACTTAAACACCGGTCAATGCCAAAATAGAATTAACTAACTTTCATTTCCTTTTTAATAGGTATTAGTAAATCCTCTTAATTCTGCAATTTTAATATATATATGGTATGTGAATTTTGTATTGTCTGACACAAGTGGATATGTTTGCATGTGCGTTTGCCGTTCATGATGTGTTTATGTTTGCATGTAAATGTTTGTGCGTACTTTTTACTGTTAGCTAGCAACGCTTATCTATCATTCGATATGCATGTAAATGTTCATTTTAACGACTGAATGTCTTGCAAATAAAATACAGTTGAACAATTATTATGACAAAATTGAATCAAGCGTATGGCGTGACAAAAGTTGCATTATTCTAGGTCAAAAGATTTGTTGACATAATTATTTTAAAGAGTATACAATTATATCAAAGTGTATATTAGTTTATTTTATTGGACAAATATATTTTTATGTCAACAAATTCTTTTGACATAGAATAACGCAACGTTTGTCATATCATACAAGCGATATAAAAATTAGTTATTTTACTGAACGATAGCAAAAGTTATATCACAATAAATTATGACAATATCTATGTGATCACTAGGAAAATCATAATGTACCGAAAAATAATTATATTGCACAAATGATTGTGTAGAAAAGACGCTCACCTTGGTGTACAAAATTGACTACATAACTTAATTTACCTAATGAGTTGTATAAAAAAACAACACCAGATGCCGAAATTTGTTAGATAAGTGTAATGAATGTCGGAAATGCGACAGTCGCAGTTGAAAAAACAAAAGATTGAATGATATTCATTTAGCACCTTTCTAAATACCTTTAAACATTCAAATGTTATATGTAAAGAGCGTAGTAACGTATCTGCTTTTATTAAATTAGCTGCCGATAATGTAGTTGCCACTGCTAACTCTGGTACCGAGATAGAAGTGGCATGGGATCAACCGCCTTATGTGTATTTTCAACCCAACGGAACAATAGGATCTTCACCAGCACTTTCTGGAGCAGTGTATGTCGAAGTTTTAATATTTTTCTGTCAAACAAAAAGTATTGTTAATAACGTAAATGTTAATCAATGTCAATGTTGCTACAGGAATTTGTAAAATAATGTCATCTATAGTTTTAAACCCTTGATTTCTATTTCGCTGTTTGGAGCGTTCTTAAGGGGTTCTGTCTTTTTCTGCTTATTATTAATTAATTTTCTCTGTAATATTTTATAATCAGTTTTACAGATACGTACACATGTTTTGTTATATTTGTTTGAGTTTTCATTTTTGGCAATGTTTTACGTTTATTTATGTGATAAGAGGCTATCGCAATTTGCATTTTTTTCAGAGAGTACCAAGTCACGTGTGTAAGTAATACCGCCTCTACATTATACGATACAGAGAGTGATGGTGACGCTACCGCTGGGTCTGGTTCCTTCAGTCTGACATTTAATACCGGGGTGGTTCCTGGCACGACCTACGAATGTTCAATAAAGATGGATCAATCTTCTTATACAAGCGCAAAGAGTATGCCCGCAGTTGTAATTACCCCAGATGCCGTAGGTACGGAACTTTTATTTTCATACTTAAGAAAAATATAGATACTATAGTAATACTTTTGTTTTGGAACAACTTGTAGGTACAACATTTAAGTAAATTGCATGTGCTACGTTTTGGTATAACATTTTAGCAAAGTTATGTACAACCTTTTTAACATGATACGAATTATTGATTTAACATTTTAGCAAAGTGTAGGTACAAAATTTACATAAAAACTTAGAAAAATGAAGGTATGGAACTTTTGTTTGTATAATATTACCTTTATTGTTATAACATCATAGCAAAAGGTATTAACAATTTTACAAAATGTTTGTACGTAATTTTGGTCTTTGAAAAAAAAAGTTTTTAATTATGATGTTCATAGTTCGTAGTTTACACAACAAAGAACAACAACAACAAAAACAAACAAACAAAAACAAACCCACCATAAATCTATTATTTTAGTGAAATAGAAAAGAAAAGTTAATGCATCAAGTGTTTGTATATTTGTCTTTCTATGTAAATATGTGTGTGTGTTATTTCTTTGCTAGCATAGTATAAGCAAGACTTCAATTTTAGTAATATTTTCCATCTATATTCCAGTGCCTGGACCTGGAGCCGGTGCAAATGACGTCGAGCTTGACGTCAAATATTACGACTTTGAAAAATCTCACACGGACTTCAACGACTTGGCTTATCCAACAATAAGCTCGCCAACATACGTTGCTAGCCCGTACGGTGCTTGGTTGTCAATATCGAACAACCCAGCTGGTGACACGTTTTCCACATGGTACCGTGACGATCACCCGGTCAACCGTGAGATTTCAGACACAATTATACTAGTTGCGCAAACCGGGACCATTAAAAAGTAAGTTTATATACATGTACGTTTACAAAAACATTATCAACGAAGAGGAAATGAATTTGTCGAACAGCTATATATGTTCTGAATTGTTATCTTTTATTAAATATTATATTTCTAAAGATTTTACTTCTATCTTTTCGGATTTAACTCAATACAGGATTGGAGCAGTACCTCTAGACGCTTGCAGAAATCATGATCACAAAATAGACAAATATCGTTTTTTTTTCGCCGATTTTTACATTTTTTATTCATTATCATACATAAATCGGTGTGAAAAGATGAATTAGACCTATCAAAGTTCATTCCGTTGGGTAAAAATGCAAGATTTTAGCACTTTATGATTCAAGCGGCTTGCCCGGTATATACCGGAATACGGCATTTAGTGTGGTGCTTCAATCCTTTTTTTAGTCTCACTCTATTTTTTCAAGGTTTTGGAGTGATGCATTTTTCCCGGTCGATGGCCAAGGTTTCGCCGCTGAACAACAACGGGATTGCAACGGGACATATCATAACTTTGGGTAATTGATTATATATATTGAGTAAATAATTTTGCCAATTGATGAACAAATTATGACGTTTTAATATTGATTCTAAAATGTGAAAGTCCATTACTTTTATAATGTAACACTTTAGTCTTGACGAATTAAAGTATATGATGTTTATTTCACAAAATATATTAACTAGACGTAGTAAAGTTGTCAAAAACAATGTTTTGCTCTTTCATTTTATCCCAACCTTTTACAAATATCGGAACTAATGTTCAAAAGCATTTGAATAATCCATATTTATTAGATTTCGTGCGTCTAAAATATGGTGAATATAGAGCAAGATTTAAGAAACAATCAGTTTGACTAGATAACAAAGTTTAAATATGAAAGGAAATAATAAATAAAAGGAAATTTGGTTTAAGCAAATGAGTTATTTTATATTTTTTTCAGATTTACAACTGCTGTCCGAACAGGTATAAAATTTGCTGGTACAGAGAAAATCACACTTGGAGGTGGAGAGGCACTGTGGTTATATATCAACGGTATAAAATTGATTGATTATGTGTCGACCGGAGCGTCAATCAAGGAATGCTTCTACGTTGATCTATCGCCGGCGCTCACCGTCGGCGGGGGAGTAATTGTACCACAACAGGGCTCTATTTCCGGAGGTTCTTGCACTGGTCTTTCGGCAATGTCCACTAGTGCAACCATGGAACTAGAGGTAAGACCAGGACTGGTCTATACTTTGAAGTTTTGCATCATAAAAACGCACTGTTTAGATAAGTTGACAAAATATTGCAAAACACTTTATTAATATTCGAAAAATAAAAAAAGGCTGATTCATATCTTAATGTCATGTGTCACTTAAAATTGACTTTTAGATAAGTCGGCATAGGCTTGAAAACATTTTAATCAATGTATATAAAGGAAAGTAAAGAATCTAGATTGGTTAGTTTGACATAGGCGTGTATACATACAAAGTGCAACTTGAAGCTGCAAACGGCAGGTATATGACAAATAGTCAAGATGTTTTGTGTCAGTTCACAGTAGTATCATTAATAATAATTATTTAGACTTGTGTTAAGATGTTTAATTCCCTATTGAAGTTGGAATTGTTATATCCCTTTAAACAACATAACTTTATATTTACGATGTAAAAGTTTATTAAATATTTTCAGCTAAATGAGATATACCACTTTGACTTGTTTCTGGCTGAAACTCGTAAATGTACATCGGAACTTCTATTTCAAGTTGAAGATACTACATTTAGTCTAGACCCTTCAACCGAACTTCCCATAGATTATAGGTAAGTTAAGAACCAACTAGTAAGTCAACTTGATTGAATGTAAAATGTTCAAACAAATACATTTAGTCCAAAACGTCCCGTCGATTACAGGTCACAAAATACAGATACACATTAAAAAAGGTGTATGTATTTGCACGAATTATCACATTCTTTTTTCGGTCTTATAATTTACAACACACAAAAAAGTTATTTTTGTTTGTTTGATCAAGGTCATACGGTGACATCTCAGCTTTACTGGTTGAGGAGTCCTTTCTTGCATTATTTCTGGTAAAAGCAGACCCCTGAGTAGAATCACCGACATTCCGTAAACTAGCTGAAGGGAATCGAACCTATTGCATGAGGAGAAAGTTATTTGAAGTCAACAACCTTAACCACTTAGCAATTGTTAAGCGTAAATTTTTCTCAAATTACATTTGAGAGGAGCAGGTCAGCATCTGTCTGCCTCACACAAAGGGAGAACAAATAACAATTTGAATATTTCACAATTTTGTAACTTCTCAAAATTGCATTTAACCATCGTCAATGACAATGGATATTTTTCTTCTTTTTTTCAGCGTGACAATATCCGAAGATTTCTATGTAGATGATATCTTGACTACAATATATCTGACGGACGTGTTTTCTGTTGGACCCTATGACATAACATTATATGCAGGTAAATAGTAGCTTGTCAGTCGCTCGGCTCTTGATTTACAATTACTAGTAATAAAGATGCAATTTTAAATGATGTTGGCAAACTTGAGACTTTTAATAATTTTTCTTGTTTCTTAAAGCAATATTACTTAGATTAGCCTAATTCACTTAACTTACTTATGTTTGATATGTGTTAAGGTGCCAGGCTTTTAATATAACACATTCTTAAAAAATACTCACATGTTATTGGCAATATTTCAGGAAATGAAAACAGGTTGTTTGAATTTAAAGAAGATATTGTTGCAAATCAGTTTACTACACCAGCCCCCGTTGCTCCAAATTATACAACCATGGTGGATATTGATGGAAATACAGTGAACTTTGTTGGTGAGTGTAATCACTCATTTAGCTGTTTATTTATTTTATTTTTTATCTTTTAATGAAAATATACATTAGAATCATTATCAATCAAAACAAAGGGATCGTTACAGTTCAAGATAATTCTTATGAACGATGTCATGCATTGAATATTGGTTATCTGATTATTATTTAGAATAAAACGAACGGAATAAACTTGTTTCATTTTTTAAAGTTTGAATGTAAGTTATTGTGTTGCTATATATTGTTCAGACGAATAGGTTTTTGTTTTAAATATGTCATATGTTTGCAAATAAAATTATAACTTTTGTAAACTTTATTTCTAAATATGATTTCTTGAAGAAAATATGTCACTGGAAAACATTATATGTGGTTGTTTTTGGAATTTATGTATTTTTGTAAAAATACCTTATATTCACTTTCTATTCTTAGTGATGAACTTATCTACTAGTTCCATAATTTTACTGCAATGGTAATCACTATGAATTTTTTTTTGCGATATTTTGTACAATGCATTAGGATTACATTCAATACTAAAAGTGACACGTTCAATAAAGTACGCTCGTATTACAAAGGTATACAAACATTATAATAATGCGTCTTTCTTTCTCGAGCATCACAACGTTGATAAATATGTCAGAGGATGTTTTGTACGTTTCATATTATTTGATTTCTTAATACAGAATGCACAAGTGTATTCACCCCAACTTGGACAACCAACGCTGCCAGTGAAACATTTAGCATCTCTACTTCAACTGCTCTATTCACTTTGAAAGATGTCCTGGATTATGAAACAACTAAAGCTTATTATTTCCTCCTGACCGTTGATGATACTGGAAAGTCCCTGACAGGCTCTATTGCAATCAGAGTAAGTTAATTCGTTATTTTACTGAAAAGTTGAGAGTGACGATATAATATTACATCTCAACGCAGAAATAAAATAGTCTTAAATAAAAAATATGTGTTTTCTTATTTGTTTGATTGGATGTTACGTCGCACCAACATTGTATAGGTCATATGGTGACTTTCCATCTTTACTGGTGAAAGAAGACCTTAGGTGTGCCTCTGTATATTATTTCAGACACAAACGGGCACCTGAGTAGAACCACCGGCGTTCTGTATGCTAGATGGGTAGTTTTCTCAAATGTAGAATCCGACGGCGTTTGTTTTCTTATATCTAAATTGATGAAAATATTTACATGACATTTTAAAACATGTTAAAATAGACAGAAATGTTCGCATGTCAGCAGTGTGTTGTCATAATCTGAGTTGAACTAATTCATATGACTAAAATATTTTATAATTGGTACATTGTGTGTATATAAATTCAACATAATCTAACACTAGCATCTTCAGTTAAAAAGGTGAGTCGGTTATGAATAACATGTTGAATTTCTAACTTAATTCAGGTAAAGATAGAAGACGTTAATGACAACTGTCCAATTTTAACACCAACGAGTGCCTCAATGACCCCTCTACCAGTACTAGTAGATGCCCCACTCATGTCTTTTGCATCAAGTGATACAGACAGTGGCGATAACAGTGACATTAGATACATCGTTTCAGCAGTGACACCAGAGTAAGTTATTGCTGTGCTAAAGGGAGGTCGGGTGGCTTACACTTAACACTACTGTCCATGAACATGCTCAATCAAACCGAGCCTGCAGTATATAAATTTAGCCGTTTTGTATGTTCTTTAAGGATTCCGCTCTCTCTATGTATATGATAATTATAGATCTGGCCTTTTTACGGTGACATACATTTGTATATAATAATAAGATGTCAAGTTTTCTAAAACATAACACAATACCAATATTTTAAAGAAATCCTCTGATGATTAGATAAAAAAAATATTGTGGTTCCTGAGTTAAAAGCGTTCAAAATATAGGTCAGTTTGCAAATGTAAATGTATTTGGTGGGGGTTTTTTGTTGATTTTTTTTATGTTATTACTTCAGACCTACATCAAAGCGTACACAAATCTCAATAAATATTCCCTGTCCTGTCATATCAAAAAGTCTCAGTTGAGTCCCTTTAATGTTGCCAATATTAGTCTTACATTCTTCAAGAACAAGCCACTTAAAATTGCTTGTTACAACAAGCATTCTTTGTAAAAAATGCCAGAATGTGTTCTACAGATTAAATGGTTTAGATTCAGGCATCTTTTCTGATTTTAATTTAATTCATTTAACACATATTTGTCAAGTTCTTAATTAACAATATGATTGTAAATCCTCTGTAAATATGTTGTTTAATTAAAATAGTGTAGGCTGTATTTTACTCAAAGGGTTTTAAATATCATTAAACTGTGTTTTGGACTTTAAATGCTGTTTATTTGTTTCCATAAAATGCAATATCTTAAGGATTAGAATTAATGTTAACTAATTTCATGAAAACTACGTCATATACTAATTTGTGCTTTCTTCCTCTTAAACATTAGTGTCAGGCTTTAAAGAGATTTATCACTGCAAAAACATTAGTTGCTGTTAATAGTAACAATAAGTATTGATTGACAATGCACTTTTTTCCGTGTGTTTTTGGTGTCTCTAAAGAAAATTAACCTTTTAAAAGTGATCGCTAATGTCGTGGTTTTTGACGCAATATGTTTAAGATTTGATAGCCAAACTTCTCTATTTCTTTTTTTTTACATATTTGAAATGTACTAGATGTATGTCATGTATGACATCATTTTTATTCATCGTGTCTAAATTTCTTCCATATGTCATTGAATTACCTGCACATATGTTTTCTGATTGGTGGATTTGGTTTAAAACATGTTTCCATGTTTTCAATACAAAATTACATTACAATGCATTACAATCGGAATGATCGGTTATTATGACCGACGAAAAGGCCCGAGAAGTTGCAATTGCCAATTCTCATTCCATAAAGGGCGTCGCACGGAGACCAATCAGTATGAATATAGAAAGCTTTCTACATTACATACATTTTGATTATTGGTCCTGGAATTGCTTTGCTGGTCCTTATACGTTTACTTACAAAATGTTGTTTTTTTTATTTTGATTAATGTTGATTCTTATCTTTTAAGTCCTCCTGTTGATTATAATGACACAATGGAGTTATGGGATGACGTTTATCTGAACTACACAACGTTACAATTTGAGGTCATAGCGATCGATAACGGAACCGTGCCACGTGGTGATAGAGCGTCCGTTAATGTTACCGTCAGCAATACGTGTGTTATGGATGTGCTGTTTGGGGATATAACCTACATATTTGCTGTTAACAAGACTACCGGAGGCTTGACACTTCGCATACCGAAATATTACGTTGTAGAATTTTGTGAGTAATTATCTTACCTTTCTGATTGTTTATGTTTAATTTACATAGCTAGAAATATCACAATGAAATGTCACTGTTCAAATGACAATATTGCCCAATATTGGCCAAAGAATTGCGGTCATGTAACGGTGAGCGATGAGGGATGTATTTAAGCAGATAATGTCTGACTCTGACGTAAGCATAGGTGTATAGTGACACTGTGCAACATATATTAATACAGACAAATATTATATTGTAAATATATGCTCATTTGCAATCAGTATAAATTTAGTTTACCATTTTATTTGGCTAAACAATGATGACATTAAATAAAAATTCAATTAAAATATCTAAAACCAGTTATCTTTACACTAACACTAAAGTTTGTTTCAATAATGTAATAACCGTAGTAAACCTCTTGTCAAAATATGCATACCATTGATAAATTTCAAGCATAACTTTGATACTGTTTGTATTCCAGTGTGCAGTGACAATATTGGATTATCTACTGGGATTGTATTAGACAACATGATGTTTGCATCCTCGTCTTATAATAATATGTTAACTGGACCTGGTAGAGCAAGAGTTAATGATACTGCAAGTAAGTATTACTGATTTTATAGTAACGAACACTACTCTTTTTGTACCGAGTTTGTATTTTATTTTTAAACTTTGCTTACTTGAAGGGTATAAAGAAAAACTTTACTGATGATATACATCAATTATTTGTCACACATTTTCTAAGTTGTTCTATTACATACCTGATTGCACTACAGTTACATAGCTGATTGCAGTACATATGTATCATTGCATATGTACTAGAATGTCTTCACTTCAGTGTTGTTATATTTTTTATATTTATCTTCTTTATCCCTCATGAACAGACTCAATCAAACCGAGTTTGCAATGTTCACGTAATTTTGTTGTAATTAATGCTTCCGAGGGATAACAATTTTTCCAGAGCTTTATTTATTGATGTTTCAATTTTGTCACCCTTGATAACAAACAGATACGTACAGTGGATTGTCTGGTGGTTGGGTAGCAGGTGTGCTCGATACTAATCAGTATATAGAGGTAGATATGAGCCTGGCTTACAAGTTCACGAAAGTTCATATTCAAGGTCGGGAGGACGCTGATGAATGGGTGACGTCATTCAAGATATTCTCTTATAACGAGGACACGGCGACATGGGACGAATATACGCATTCCAATGGCCAAAATGTAAACTATTTTGTATTTGTAACCTGTATGAGCTCTTATAATCAAATGAATATTCTTTTATCTATGATATTAATGGTATTTTGGATGCCCTTGGTGTACATTTCTGTGAAATGTACTTACGTGTATATACTGATACTCTTTTGAATTTTATGAAATTGTAGCAAAAGGTAAATCAAAATTATACATTTTAGCTCAAAACATCCAATATTCTAAATGATTTATCTGGTAATTTTATCAAGTATTATCTAAGGTTTGTGACCTTTTAGTTTGATCATTATGGTAATTTTAGACGTATCTCTGGTTTATAGATTTTTGTCGGTGTAGCAGATCGAGATACCATAACACAAGTTAGTTTGGACCCTGCAGTACTTAGTTCAAAGATTAGAATAAATCCACAGACATGGAGTGGAGGAAATATTTCACTGAGACTGGAACTATCCGGATGTGAACAAGCAGAACAACTCTATTGTAAGCTAATTGCTATATTGTCATATTGCTTTGTCTTCATTTATTGTTTAAAATTTTTTAAACTATTTCATAATAGGTTCTTCCCTCAACTTATTAAAAAATGTCAGTGTCAAATTACATTAGATTATTTTAAACTGACATTTTGGCTCTCTCAGATTAATTAAATCGTTTAAGCAAATATTTTTTCCGGAATACGTTTGGCCCTACACTGAAAACAATAACAACAAAACAACAAGATGAAATATACCTCTTTGTAGTTCAATTTAAACGTGTACATTGATAACGTGAATAATTATAAAGCCTATGATTTAAATACAAAATACGATTTCAATATAAATGTGATGAC
This sequence comes from Ruditapes philippinarum, assembly GCF_026571515.1. Classification (NCBI taxonomy): domain Eukaryota; kingdom Metazoa; phylum Mollusca; class Bivalvia; order Venerida; family Veneridae; genus Ruditapes; species Ruditapes philippinarum. The sequence goes on along the minus strand of NW_026861691.1, from coordinate 3,503 downwards.
AAATATGTTAGCAAAGTCATTTAAAGTTATTAAACGTATTTAAGTACAGATATTTGAGAGATATCTTAACTAACTTCACGTTATCTAAAAGTAATGTTATACAATTGTCAAACTTTTTATATGATTATGTAACTTAGATGATGTTAGTTGTGTTCGATGTGAGACGACTAACTACTGTGAAGGGGAAGGAATTCAGAAACCGTGTGGGAGGTGTGATCCGTATGACCCTACGTCTACTTGTGGCCGCAACCCAGTGGAGCATTCCTTCGGACATGCGTCGGAGTGCACTACTTGTCCCGTCGGTTGGGTAGGTTAAAAATGCAATTGAACTAAAATAAAATAAAAAACATTTGAAATTCGCTATAGATTCTTTTTAATTGATGATTTTACTTTTTGTATGTTATGAAGCGCAATAAGAGAATTTTCATTTTCATTTTAGTTGATAGACATATATAATTGGTTTTAAAATAATTATGTTTGAAAACATTTAAAAAATAAAACAATAAATATATAATTGGAATTATATTGTTTTATTTCTGTTTTATTGTATCATCATGATAGATTTGCAAAGATGACGGGTACGCAACCATTTGTCCTGAGTTCCAGTACGCTGTATGCAATTCTACCTGGTGCCCGGACAGCTGCACGCAATGTGAGGCCGGATACGCCTGTCTTGATGGGCGGAGAACTGAGTGCCGACCTGGGTATTTCTCAGACGGATTCGTCGGTATGCAAGACATTTTAGATAAATATTTTATGAGAATAAACAATAAATAACTTGTTTTGAGTTATGATTTTATATGATGTTTTGAATTTAAAGATGTTTTTTTAATCGTGTCAACCTACAATATATTTGAATAATCTAATTATTCTATTTTGTACTAGCTATACAACTTACCATTCACATCTTCAAATTTTATCTTTTATCTTAAGCATTATTTTAGTTGTTTTATTTTCGTTTCTTTATTTGTGTAAAGAACACTGTTCTGCCTGTGTTTCTGGGACATATCAAAACGAATCCGCATCAAGTTCCTGCAATCCATGTCCTGCTGGATATTATAGTGGTACAGGACAATCAGCTTGCGAAATATGTGAACCTGAAGAGTATGCCCTTAACGACGGAACCGGATGTATAGCGTGCGCAAACGCAGTCGAGTGTCCATGCATGACTTGGGACAAGTGTTTTAATGGTACAGGATGTTACAATACTGGAGGTGGAACATATCAATGTGTACCATGTCCTGACGGATATGAGGCTAACGGTTCTACTTGTTCTGATATTGACGAGGTACCATTGTTACATATTGTAACATACATAACTTTCTGAATTTAACAGGAATTTTACTTGTAAAGTAAATAGCATTCCATCATTATTACTACACATTCTGAAATATTTTATAGGTTTAAGCCAATCATCTAGCATGCATTTTAGCTTATTAATAATTGTTTTCAAATGGCTGCAAATGCATTGGACATTATATTTTTGCAGCTTTCACAATCGAAGTTTTACCAAAGTAATTGCTGACCGACTGTTTCCTTATTTGGCATGTCTCTCATTTACAGTGTGCTGATCACAATCCGTGCTTTAACTCTAGATGCATCAACACGCAGCCAGGTTTTCAGTGTTTAGAGTGCCCGGAAGGTTACTCGGGTACCTTTGAGGATGCCTATAGTTGGGGTGTACAACAGAGGGTGTTTGTGTGGCAGAATGTAATGCACGATAATACTTCATACCAGACCTGTAACGACATTGACGAGTGCGCTATTAATAATGGAGGATGTGACCCGAGACAGCCTTGTATTAACACAGTGGTAAATACATGTATAACCTTATACAAAACAGTATTCTGACCAGAGATGCTTATACTTTTCGTAGCAGAGCATATTATCATTTATATTTCTGAAATTCATTTAAAACTCAATACACATTACAGTCAAATCAGATTTAAACACAGACGAAAAAGGTACTGAAATTTTACAGCTTACAAAATTCTCCTCATATCTTGCTTTTATATTCACAGGGTAGTTACTACTGCGATTTTTGTGAGACTGGTTATATTGGTACGAACAAAAGTGGTTGTTACCTTGATAACTTCTGTATATCTGGTGCACATGATTGTAACAATGTATGGGCAGACTGTATCTATCTTGGACCTGCAGAATACAGATGTGTGGTGAGTTGGTTATTTTCGTTCAATGTTACCTTTAAATTGCTAAAGTTCAAATGGACATGTTCAACTTTTTTGATTTCTTCATTTACATTGAACATGAACATTTAAAGTTAGTCAGCCAACAGTTAAGTGTTTTGTCGGACTGCACATCCATGCATACTTGTCTATGTCTCAATGCCGGTGGCAAAAGCTAGTTACTTTTGGCCCAAGTAAGAGAAAATATTATAATATTGACTCTATATAAAGACTTCATATAGCTATTATATAATTCTTGTTGCAAAGGGTAGTAACTTTTGGCCCAAATTAGAGAAAATATTATAATATTGACTCTATATTAAGACTTCATATAGCTATTATATAATTCTTGTTGCAAAGGGTAGTAACTTTGTTATTTATTGTTTAGCATGATATGTTGCTATATTTTAGTGTAAACCCGGATATGCTGGTAACGGAGAAAGATGTGGTTTAGACTCGGATAATGATGGTCATCCAGACAGAGGAGTTTCATGTGTAGACTGGGGATGTTTCAGGGTATGGTTTTAACTTATGATTCTAATTTGATTGGGATTAAAGAGCTTTTTTCTTTGATGATTAAATATTTAAATCGTACCAACAGAAATGTATATAGTTCGGGTTACTTTATAATAGAGAACTGTTGGCAAATGTATGTCATATAATTTCAAAATCTATTGTTAAACTCGTAGTGTTTGGATGTATCTACATATGGAAAACGGAAAAAAAATATATCAAAGAGCAGTGTGTAGTTTATATAATTAAATTTTAAATGTTTATTTTTCAGGACAATTGTATGTATGTATCTAATAGTAATCAAGAAGACAGTGATGGTGATAACAAAGGTAATAATTGTGATGATGACGACGATAACGATGGCAGATGGGATTATCTGGTTTGTGAATCAATTGAAATTATGAATATTTCTGTTAAATAGAGTTTTTAGAAGTGATATGAAATCCAGAATTGTAATATTAGGCTTAATTTTAAATTTAATGATTTGATACTTTACGATAGATTTATAAATTTTTGAAGATTTAATATTGCATAAATGCTATTTTATATTGAAATCCGCCCTTAGGAATATGACTTTACATCAGTTGACGTTTAGGATATCTTCGTAACAGATAAAGATAATGTATCATTTTCGAAAATTGCAACTTTACACAAATCCCACTTTGTCAGTGATATGAAGAATAAATCTATTGCTTAAAGTGATATTATGCTCATTTTTTTTTCGTTCACAAGTTGAGCTGAATTTAAATGACTATTTAAATAGCTAATATTTGAATATGACAATGGTAAGAAAAAAATTAAACC